>NC_048229.1:50289878-50415447 GCF_002007445.2 Ailuropoda melanoleuca
AGCAGGGGGGTGGGGTGGGGGGAGGGGCAGGGGCGAGGGAGAGAGACTCTTAAGCCCTATGAAGGGGTTCAATTTCAGGACACTGAGATCATGACCTGAGCTAAAATCAAGAGTAAGAGGCTTAACAGACTGAGCCAGCCAGCCAGCCAGACGCCCCCACATCTAGGTGTCTTATGGATGAATATCATGGATCCAGAAACTGAGATTTTTGATGAGAGCCTGTATTACATACGGCAGAATCCAAACCCTTTCCCATCAAGTAACTGAAGGAAAACAAATTGTGCTTTGGTATTTGCATTGTTCTTGCATTTCCCGCCATTTATGAGCCCGAGCAAAGTTAACTTGACAGACATTTATTCATCTTCTGTAATGAAATTGTAAAGAATGGTGTGAATTTCTTCCCACAGGCCTTCAAGAACGTCATCTTCTAAATGTGTGGGTTTTTTTAAATCACCTAAAATGCTTCTCTGCCCTGAGATTTTAAGACCAAAGACTTGCCATTCCATAGCATCACGCAGAAAACCATAATAAATTCACTATTAATTGGAAAGGCAGGGAACAAGATTATAGAAAAATAATCTTTGTACCAACTTTGTAGATTCCATCTACTCATATTTCGTATTATCCTACCTACAATATTTGTTTCTCAAACACTAATAATATCAACACTTCGACATTTAATTTACTTTTTGGAATTTTTTTGCTTTGTTCTTAGTGAATTTGTAAAAGTATTCCTGGCTTCCAACTGGTGACACTTAAAAATATTAGAACATGTTAACTAATGTTGCTATGATGATGGTGATGTTTTGGAACAAAATGATTTGATTTTTTTTTTTTTTTCCAGTTCAAGAGGCAAGATTTTAGGAATGGAGTTAACTATGCAAGGATTGGGAGTTAGGGCAGAATCCAGGCTGGTGCGTACCCGCTGAGGCTTCTCTCAGAAAGTGACGTGTATGTAGATGAAGAGGTTGGACAGGCACTGGGAAACTGGGCAGAGCATGGCGAAAGAAACACCCTTCGGAGGGAAATAGTTACCAAAGTTTAACTCGCTAGGCACGCACAGAGGTCTTTTTCCTGACAGCTATACCAAAAGCCCTGGGCTGGGCTTAGGTCACATGACCATTCTGAACCCAATCAGATTTGGCAAGAGGATGAGTTATTCTGATTGGCCAATCCTAGGTCTCATACTCTTTCCTAGAGTCAGGGGGAGATCAGCCCTATCTGAATTAAGAGAGAGAGAGAGGGAGGGGTGAGGGGGTAGTTCCCCAAAGAGGAATTGGGGAACTGGGCTGGCAAAAGCTCCTGTTAATATATATGTATATATATAAATTTCTGTATATATATGAATTTCTGTGTGTGTGTGTGTATATATATATATATCTGTATCTGTATATATATAAATTTCTCTCTATATAAATATCCGTGTATATATATACATTTATGAGACTACAAAAAAACTGTAGAACTATTTGGGTAATTCTGTTACAGATTCAACTATTCCTCTCACTTCTTCCTTTCTCTGCAATGTATCTAGAACCTTGCTTTGTCCTCAGACTGGGTCCCTGCCCTTTGACCTTGGACTTGACTATGGGATTTACTTAGGCCAGTGGGACATTGGCAGGTGAGACACATGCAGAGGCTTGAAATGTGCCAGTGTGTGTGGGTTTGCTTTTTTGCACTACTATCACAACTATGATGGCTGGGCACCTATGGCTGGGAAACTGCTGCCCCAAGAGAGGAATAAACACAGGAGTATACGATCTGATTTGCTACCCGGAGCCAAGCCTAGCTAGGTTTAGACAAGATGAGCTGAACTCTAATGCCACCACAGAAATGCAGCAAGAAATAAAGCTTATTGTTATATGCCATTGAGATTTTGTGGCTGTTCCCTTTATAAAGACTTTATTTTATTTATTTGAGAGAGAGAGAGAGAGAGATCGAGAGAGAGAATGCGAGCAGGGGGAGGAGCAGAGGGAGAGGGACAAACAGACTCCGGAACTGAGCCTGGAACCCGACGCAGGGCTGGATCCCATGACCCTGAGATCATGAGCTGAGCTGAAACGAAGAGTCAGTCACTCAACAGACTGAGCCACCCAGGTGCCCCTGGGGCTGTTTCTTAAATAGCTGACAAGACACTTTCTCTCTCATATCTAGCTGTAAGAAAGAATAAGAATGGGAACATGTCAGATTATTTTTGACCACTAGTTGTGTTTACTGGAAAATTATTCATCTTCTTTCTTGTTTGTCAGTAGGTAAAAATGATTTCTAGCTTGATCAAGCAAGTTCTTACTGTAATGTCTCCCATGTTAGAATTTACTTCCACTGTTCTATCTTTCTATAAACTTCTCCCACACTCTAAGAGTTTATAATTCATGTCCTGAAATTTTCAACATTGAACATGATGCTATAAATAATCCACTGCTCTGAGCACGTTCAATAAAAATTATAACACTATTATTATGACTATACTTAGGCATTTACAAATTTGCCTTTCAATGGAGATTTATTGGGAGTTTCAGCTGCTTAGCGATGAGACAATATTAATGTCTTTACAAGAACAAGTGAGTTAATACAATCTTTCTGTATGCTTGGAGACTCTTTGACGATATCAGTGTGGACAGCTGGTTTTCCACATACAGTAACTTCTCTGTTATATGGAAGAGTTGGGGAGATGGGCCGTTTTCATGTTTCTTTTCCTTTTTTTTTTTTTTTTTAGTACTATACAGGCCTTGAGGTTACCGGGAAATAATCACTGATATAGGCTCCCCATTTAGTCTGAGGTGCAGGTGTTCAAAGAAGGCACAACAAGGGGCAGAGGCATGGTCCCTAAAGGAACATGGTCTGGCCCCACAGTCCTGGTGTGACAAGGTAGTATTTTCTTTGGTGAGCTCATGAGAGAAAGCAGCATGGTGCTTGGAGAGTGGACTTTGGAGTCAAACCCAAGCTGTAAGGGCTTGGACATTTAAATATTTTATTTACATGCTGGGGCCCCCGGGCGACTCAGTCGGTTAGGCATCCGACTCTTGATTTCAGGTCAGATCATGATCCTGGCGTCCTGGGATCAAGCCCCACGTTGGGCTCTGTGCTCAGCGTGGAGTCTGCTTGAGATTTTCTCTCTCTCTCCCCCTCTGCCCCTCCCCCACACACTCTCCCTCTCTCTCTCTCTAAATAAATAAATCTTTTAAAAATTTTTATTTACATGCTTAATTAATTAGTTCATTCATTGTTTTAGGTCAAGTTCCATAGAAGCAGAGCCTGAGACAGGGATTAAGATGGCCTTGATGTACCGGGGGAATGCTCTTAGGTGAAAACTGTAAGGCAGTGGGGGACAGAATTAGAAACAGGAAAATGTGACCAAGGATGTGGTTCTAGGTAAAATCTAAAGTTGGCCTGATCTGAGAGACACTCTGGAGCACATACTACACCACAGAGATATCCCAGCCCTTTTTTTATAGGATGGTAAAGTACACATAACATAAAATTTACTGTTTTTTGTTTTTAAGATTTTATTTATTTTTTTGAGAGAGAGAGAGTACAGCATGAGTGGGGGGAGGGGCAGAGGGAAAGGGAGAAGCAGACTTCCTGCTGAGCACGGAGCCTGTCACGGGGCTTGATCCCAGGATCCCGGGATCATGAACTGAGCCAAAGTCAGACACTTAACCGGCTGAGCCACCAAGTGCCCCTAAAATTACCAATTTAACTATTTTAAAATGTTCACTTTAGTAGCATTAAGTACATTCACAATGTTGTACAATCTTAACCACTATCTAATTCCAAAATTTCTCTCCACCTCCAAAGGAAATCCTGTACCTCTAAGCAGTCACTTTCAAGTCTCCCTCCCTTCAGCCCCCAGAAACCACAAATCTGCTTTCTGTCCCATAAATTCGCCTATTCTGGACATTTAATATAAATAGACTCATACAATATATGGCCTTTGGTGTCTGCCTTCTTTCACTTAACATATGATTTCGAGGCTCATCCACATTGTAGCGTGTCAGTACCTCATCCCTTTCAGGGCTGACTGATATTCCACTGCACACGTTTACTCCATTTTGTTTACCTATTTCTCGATTGATGGACATTCGGCTTTTTGCCAGCCTTTTGGCTCTTGTGCTTCTCCGACTGTACACGTACAAGCTTCGTTTGAATTGTCTTCTCTGAGTTATATCTTAGGAGTGGGATTGCTAGATCATTTGGTACTGCTAGAGGCTATTTTTTTGAGAAGCTGCCGGACTGTTTTCCACCCTGGCTGCCCCAGTGTATACTCCCACCAGCAATGTCAGAGGGTCTCAGTTTCTCCCCATCCTTGCCAACACCAGTTACTGTTTATTATAGGTATTGTAGAGGATGTGAAATGGCATGTCATTCTGGGGTACCATCTTTTTTCACCCTTAAACCATTCAGCCTTTTGCTGGAGGGGGTTTGATCTCCCAACTGAGGTGGCTTCTATCAGCCAAAGGCAATTCTTCAGGGAAGAGAGGGCAACTGTGAGCTGTTAGCAGACCATACTCACAGTAGCTGAGAAATGGGTCTATCACCCCCTGTCATTTAACAGATGTTTCTTGAAAACCTATACTATGCCAGGTGCTGTATTAGGTGTGCAGGGAACAGAAAGCACAGACTCTAGCTTCACAGAGCTAATGATGTTCTACTAGAGAATTCCAGCATTGATCAAATTAACCCCCAAAAGTAAAAATGTAACTCTGATAAATGTAGGGAAGAGGGAAGTGGTTTTACAAACTGCACCTAGCCAGGATAGTCAGAGACTTCCACAAGGAATTAATGATTGACTTGAGTTCTAGAGAACAAGTATGAGGTAGTGAATAACCGAAGAAGGATCAGGACAGAAAGATGGGAAAGAACAAGACGTGTTCTAGAATCTGAAAGACATGTGGCTGTAGTGGGTGATGAAGGAGTCAGGTGCTCTTGAAATGAACCTGGTGAGAAAGGGAGGGGTCACAATTGCAGGGTTACCTAAAATGTGCATGCTTATTCCAAGAGCAATTGCAGGGGATTATGCAAAGGTAGGAGTAGGTGAAATCTGATTTGTGTGTTTTGATATCACTCTATGGTGTAAAGAATGGACTGGGATTGTAGGAAAGCATGAATCCTCAGAAGAAGGAGGACACATGCTATACCAAGATTTTTTCCATTGTCTCTGACATTAGGAGACTGAATTCTCCCATTTGTGGGCCATGCTGACTCTCCCTCATGGTGGCCTTTGTCCGCATCTGTATGTAGTTTGGTACTGTGAAGTCTCTTTCAGCTGGGGTTCTTATCCATGAGAGCGCTAAATGCCTTGGATTGTGGAAGTGTTCCTACCAGTACCGATGTGTAATCGTGAGGTCTCTGCATTGGATAAGTAGGAATTTGAGAGGGGCATGACAAATAGCACCCCTCTTTCCTGCCTGAGTTCAGAACTGGTTGGTATAGGCAGAGATTCCCACAAATTAGTCTTGACTTTATTGCAGATAAAGGTGAGATTGGACAGCATGGTGCCCATATGTGGAAACAAGAGGCTTCCGAATAATTGCACCTGAAAATTAGAGCTTCCCATCTAGTCACAGATAACGGTGGACAACTGCTGAACGTGTTCCCAGGTGCTGTCCAGACCTTAACTAGTAAGTTGACAGCAAGGCCAGCACAGACAGCTCACGCTGTCAATAAGAGGAGATGAAGAGCATAAGAAATTTCATTGATGTACAAAATGTCCTGGGACCACAGGAGGGATTAAGGAAGGTTTCTTGAAGGAAGGGAGATTTGGACTGGACCTCGACTGATACGTGACTTGCTTATTCAAATATAATGGTTGGGCACCCTAGTGACTCAGTCAATTAATCATCTCCCTGGGTCCTGGGATCAAACCCTGTGTCAGGGCTCCCTGCTCAGTGGGGAGTCTGCTTCTCCCTCTCCCTCTGCCCCTTCCCTCCCCGTGCACGCGCTCTCTCTCTTTCTCTCTGAAATCAATAAATAAAGTCTTAAAAAAATAAGGGTTGATTATCTGCTATGTGGTAGGCTACACTAGCTGTGATGACTAGAAATTGACAGACGGAAATGATGCCGTTCCACAGCGGGGTTACAGGTTAAGCAAAAGTACAGAGGCATTTCTGATGTGGATACAAAAAGAAGTAGCAAGTAAATAACTAACTATGCTCACCCGTAACAGATACCGTTGGTGCCTCACCCATTTAACCTTGACACTCACAATCCCTGCAGAAGACTTCTTGCTGGTAGCATCTGAGACTCCTTTACCAAATTCTTCCTCTGGCGATAGGAGCAGCTGAGCCAGAATTCAGGGCAGACTTTTTTAGTGCCTACAGAAGCAGCCCTCAACCAGAGATGAATGGGAGTCGGTAGATACCTCACCTTCCTTGCCCCTCAGGTGGGTCAACTCTGAGACTTATTTCCCCGTGTGGACATTGATTCGTCACCCATGGTGGAAACGGAGTTGTCAGTGCTGCTGGATTGGCTTCTTTGCCTCTCTTATTCCGCTCTTCTCTACTGGTGGTTCTTGAGATAATCCCTTAAATCAAGTATACTCATATCCTCATCTCAAGCTCTTCTGGACAGGTTAAGACATTTATCCTTCCTTAAAGAAAAAGCCTATATTTTTATTGCTTAGATAACAACACTGAGTTAATTACTATGTACAAACACAATTAAATGTGAAGTTAAAAGGATTCCCCAAAGCATTGTCAATAGATCATTCATCCTTCAAATATGGTTGAACATCATTTCTGGGCAATGCGGGGCGTGATTTTAAGCAAAAATAAATAATACCAAACTTTGCACATCGAAAGCGCTCATTGACTATTACTTCAGTCCTAATAGGATTCATATCACTAAGTTGGCTGGAAGAAGCTTGAGTTTTCTGTTTTTTCGATAGGTTTATCTTGCTTCTATTGCAACTGTTCCAATTGTTTGTAACAGCCAGATGCAATGTTGACACAGCTGCCCTTTAAATGACAAACACCTCCCCTGGGCCACCATAGGACACTTACCTTGAGCCCAAACTGCAATGTTGACCCAGTTATTGAAACCCTATTGACTTGCTGTTGACCACCACTGTCATTGCGAGGTTAGGACTTGAGCAGTCACCAAGACCATCTAATCAGAGATCAACCTGCTTTTGAAGGAAGGTTATTTGATACTGAATGCAAAATTCCCTCTGAAGGTACAATCTTTGTTTCCTTATCCTGTTATCTTCCTCGTGTGTGCGCACGTGAGCAAGCACTCACACGTGCACACACAAACAATAACAACTATCAATAGATATTTTTTAAAAGCCCAAATTCCAATACCCTAAATCATAAGCCATTTTAAATTTTTTCATAGTCCCTTCTAGTCTTGGACCATAGACAGACGCCATTTTAAAAATGTGATGATAATTAGATTTCTGTGTTTTGTTCATTTCTTCTAACATTATTTTGCCAGCATTTTCCCCCCACAATGATTTTTGCCCCATGCTTTTTAGAAAGAAGTCAAGGATAGAACCCTTCCCGCTGGAATAAGTTGGTACTGTCTGCCCTGAGATCAGCAATAGTTTCTTAGGGGACTCAAAGAAAGAGCTACTTTTAATGACTTGTTTCCCACTCTAAGTAAGGACCTAGCTCCTGCTTCTTTCAGGGATTAATATGCTTGGACAATGGTCGCAAGTGGGAGTATGCCAAAGGTGTAAGGTCTTGGCACTTGGCAGAGGCCTAGTTTGTTTGTCATTTATTCACTTACGTATTCACTTAACAAGCATTCACTGAGTATCTGGGACCCACCAGACAGTGATTAGAGCTGCAGACCGGTGGTGGGGGCTGGAGACCATAATGGATCAGGAGCAGGAAAGGGGCAAGAGATGAGGGAGCAGCAGTGCTTAGCTCTCAGTGTTGTAACGAGGCCCAAATAAGCAAATACTTGCAAAATACTTAGAACGGCGCCTGCTTGAGGCGCCTGGATGGCTCAGTAGGTTAAGTGTCTGACTCTTGATTTCAGCTCAGGTCATGATCTCAGGGTCGTGAGATTGAGCCCCTCACTGAGCTCCATGTTCAGCATGGAGTCTGCTTGTCTCTCTCCCTCTGCTCTTTCCCTGGTCATGCACTCTCTCTGTCTCTCTCTTACTCTCTCTCTCTCAAATAAATAAATAAATAAAATATTTAAAAATATATGTGTGTGTATTTATATAAAATATATATTTTATATACATATAAATAATATTTAAAAATATATATGTATTTTTAAAGGCATATGTATATATGCCTTTAAAAAAAAAGAATTGTGCCTGGCATAAAGTAAGTACTTATATAAGAGTTATCAAATAAAATTAATACATAGTAAAGGAATGCGCTCCTTGGCAATAACCGAATTCTTTTCAGGATCCATAACCACCATTATTTTTAGAAATTTAGAAATCCAAATGACATCATGGTCCTTTTCTGTTTTAATTATCTATTTCTCTTCCTAATTATCTACATGAGGTTCCAAGCATGGCCTCCTGCCCCACCTTCTCCCAGCAGCTGTGTCCTTCCTGTTGGTTGGTAAGCTGAGCTGAAGCTTCTTCTAGATGCTGGGCCAGGCACTCAGAGGCTCACGTGTATCAGTCTCACCTTTCTGCCTGCTCCGTGTCCTTGAGCACTGACGCTGAATGGTACCTCCCCGCTTCTCAAACCTCCAGACTCCTAAGCGGGTCATACACCGCCATGGCGCCTGTGGGACCATCCTTCCCCTCCGGAAGTGGGTGGATGCTGTTTACATGCAGGAACGCTCACAGCCAGGCTTCAGGGTTCAGCAAGGGGGCTTATTCCACCCCTTGCCCGAAGACCATCTTGCACTTTGTAGCTGGACAGCAGGCATTTCTTTGAAAGAGCAATCAGGGTGCCCTAAGTCCCGTGCCTTTTCCCAGATCCCAAGCCTGGGAGGCATTGCCAAGGACACCCAGCCCCTGGCCTGAAGGCCTAACTCCAGGAACGGCGCCATCATTTCAGTGGTGAATAACGAACAGAAGGATAGACTGCCTGTCTCCCGCACACTGCCGCCTGCCGAGGCCCGAGAGCAAGGATTCCGTGGGGACTAAGAATGAGGGTACGAATCTACTTTCTTCCCTCTTCTCTTTCTTTTACAGAAAGACTTTTTGTTTTTGTCATTCTATGCACGAGCTAAGCAGATTACAGTAAAGAGAAATGGGGACAGGCCCAGGTATCTAGGAGATGGCAGAGAATTTGCATTCCAATTGTGGAACATATCAAAAGGCTATTCTTCCTGCCTGGACTGAAGGTACAGTGCTGTTTGGGGGCTATTTAAACAGGACCATACCTTTTCCCACAAACTCTAGCTTGGAGGGGGGAGAAGGCTCCAATGTTGACCCAGGGAACCCTGAAGAGAAAAGGCAGCCCGACGTCCCAAATGGACTTTGAAGGTTCAAAGCTGCTTATGTTGTTTCCATTTTTTTTAGGCTGTGAGACTATTCAAAAAAGAAAAAAAAAAAATGTCATAAGACCATCGCAAAAAAAAAAAAAGAAAAGGCTATGTCAAATGTCGACGTGTGGCAAAAATAGCCCAATTAACACACACATACACGATATGATGATTGCGTGTGTGTGACTCCATTTGTGGGTCATGTCAAAAGTTTGTATTTGAAGAACAGGACGAAAATGAGGCTCCTGCCAGAGGCTTCTCCTGCCCTCCTCCCCACTCCAGATGGTTCTGTCCAAGATGCGTAGATGCGTGGCCCAGAGAGCACCTCCTCTCTCCTCCGTGGCATAAACAGCCCCCTCCTATGGAAGACCTCACCCCTAATTTGCCCACCTCCCCAAGAAACATTATCCTTCAAATCTAGCTCCTCTCCCCTCCCACCCCTTCTCCTTTTAAAAACCGTAGACCTCCAAGAGAAACCTCACCTCGAAGCAAAATATTCTCTGTTGGTTTGGAATAAACCTAAAAATCAAAGCCCTTCTCTCTTGTCCTCCCCTCTTGCTCCCCTCACCACCTCCCCCCTACGCATACACACTGAAACCCAGCTCCAGTCCTCTGTCTGCATCGTCCCCTTTCTGCCCTTCCACACAGACTTATTTCATAAAAACGTCAGCTATTAAGTTAACATTATTTAAGGGGCTTTGGGTTTTAGTTCCTGAATGCAACCTTAGCTGGATGGGTAAAGGCTGCCAGGAAGGCCTGCCTGTATAAAACATGATCCACAGAGGTACTAAATAAATAACCTGGCTGTGGGCTTCCCTGCCTCTCTATTTATCATGGCAGTAATGATAACGATCTGATTTAGAGCGACCCGTTCCGAGGGTCGAACCCCAGCACAAGCTGTAATATGATCTGCAGGGGAGGGCTGATAACCCCAAACAATGTGAAGAAACCCTGTCCGATAAATAAAACAAACTGTTTGTCCATTAAATAGCGCTGTCAGGAAGAGGACAAGGAAGCCAAACAGAGCTAAATCCAATTCTTTTATGGAGGCTCAGAGCCAGGAGCACCTGAACTGAGCTGGGGAAAAGAACCTCCCTCAGAACTAGGGGAAGGGTGTGTTGACAGAAGGGGCCTAGGGATCTGATTGATTGAAGTCACTGTGGTCTCTGATCTTGGGAAAATCCTTTACCCCCCCCCCCCCGGGTTTGGTCTCCCTGTCTGTGAAACGGGACACCCACTGCTGGGTGTTGGGGGGATCCCATGGAAGAATCACATCCATGCGGTTCTGCAGACATAAGTCACTATGTGACACCCAGAAATCCAGATGCTGCCAAGGCCGGGCTGGTCACAGAAGGGCTTGAACCAAAGGATGCAGGGCTTATCTCAGGGGCGATGGTGACTCAGCACCGGCAACATGGCTGCACAGAAATACGGCCCACGGCTGCCAAGTCTCTGAACGTTTTCCACCGGGAGCTCAAGATGTGGATTTTCACGGGAAATCTCAAAGGATTCTAAGTGTTGGTGGCTCATTTGAGAGTTGTTTAGAATTCTGTGTGTGTTTAGTTTCAAAACTATATGTACTTTGTTGAAAAACTGGGGTTTAGATGCAGCCTATAGTCTGTACCTTTTGGACTAAAGCAAAGCGAGGTGGAACCTTTCCATGATGACCGCCATTGCTCCTGTCCTTCACGCTGAGCAGAACTCCAGAGCATGACGGAGGCAGGAACAGCAGTGTCCTTTCTCAAATCCACTGGAAGAACACACATTTGTGTTAACTTTTTCAATTGTTTGATGTACTTTTACCAGATCTACACCGTATTTTCTTGAATACGGCATTGAATCTTCAGGAAACAAAGGTTCTCCTCAATTGAGTATAACTGTCCTCTGAGCTTTTCATTTCTAGATAGGGAACACTGGTCCTGGCCCTGGCCAGTATTTCTCAGTGGGAGCCCTGCTGGCATTTTGCAATCACTGAATGTCAGTAGTCCCTCCCTTTCCCCACTCCCCAGGCCTAAGACAACCAAAAGATGCCCCTTCACTTTAAGAACAAAATGCCAAACACAACCGTCTGCTACTCCACATTCGCGGAAACCAGAGAGTCTAATCCAGTGCTCTTGAGGAAGACCAAGCAGACCGATTTGGCCCCACAGATGGTCAACATGACCAGCCTGGGTCTCTGGGATAGATTTCCTGAAGCAGCCCAGGGTGTCTCTACTCTGGGAGGTCTGAGCTGCTTAGAATAGTGAAGGCCAAGCCAGCAAATAGGAACAGCGGGTGTTGTAGAGCGTCCTCTACGGCTCCGGTTCCCAACCTGGACTCTGAGTCATCAAAGTTACTTGTCAGATAGACAGTTTCCTGGGCCTCATCTTGGCAGGCCTGGGGTTATGGCCCAGGAGCATTTATTTTTAAATACAGTTTGAATCTAGACCATTTTGAGAGCCGCTGCTTTCATAAAGCAATAATGTTTCCTCTCCTCTAAAGCAGTGGTTCTCCAACTTGCTTATTCTTTAGAATCACCTGGAAAGCTTTACAAAATATGGCTCCTCAGGAAGCAGTCTAGGAGACTGATTTGATTTGGGGATTGGATCGAATTCTTACATAACTATTGTGGCCATGGAGGTAGACAGGGGCTCTTGTATCTTTGCTATGTTTTTGAAGAAGTAGGTGTGACTATCCCCACATTACACATGGCAAAGTTGAGACCTAGAAATGGAAAATGGTCATTATGGTCTTGCACCCAACAACAGAATAAGATTCAAATATTTTGTCTTTTTCTAATGGAATCACCATCGTCTTTTTCTGCAGAATCTGCAGCCAACCTGCTGCATTCAAATGATTCATTGTTGGGCTAAAATTAATTTTCTGAGGCAGTGGCAGCGACATCTTCCTTTACATTGATTTTTTTTTTTTTCTGTGTGCTTTGTGTCTATTGTTGAAAAATTCTTTCCACTCATCAGGGAAGAAGCATGTTCTGTGTTTCTTTGGCTTTGGGGTAGTTCAAGACAGAACTTCCTGGTTTTTATTTCATAAATCTCATGTTCATTGAGGAGTCTTTGGTATTGGGATCAAGGGACTGCTCAAGTCAAGGGACTAAAAAGCAGTTTCCATTGACTAAGGAAAGAAGAGATAGAGGCTCAGAATCAAAATTAAAATGATGGAAAATACACATGTGAAATATTTTGCTTAACCACGTTTTTGGCTCAAAAGTCAGATGGGTAGTCTTTAGTTCTGATATAAATGAACTATTGGGCTTTTCAAGTTGAACAATCTTAGAGGAAGTCAGTCCTTGTGCCAAGGAGAAAAAATTACACACATGGAAATTTTGTTAAGGGATTCCTTAAGTGAAAAAACTTCTCCTATATTTGTTCATGTGAATAAAAACACAGCCTGAACAAGGGCAAGAAAAAAGAAAATAAAAAAGGAATATATTAGTTCATGTGAGTGGGAAATCCAGGGGTACAAATGACTTGGGGCACAATCTTCCCCAAAGCATCATATAACATTATCAGGAGTTTCCCTGCCTCAATGTCTCCACAGCTGCATTGGCTTATGCTCTTTAGGCAAGTGCTTCCACGGGGTGACCCTCAAGATGACATCCTCCCAGCTTCGAAATTCTAGAGCAACCAGCACGTCTTCTCGATGGCTAGACATGGGCCCACCCTGGATCCATTATTATGAAAAAGGTATAGAACATGGTGCTTGGCCAGCCTTGTGTCATATGTGCATCCTGCACCCTGGAAAGTGGGGTTCAATCTATCTAATCTACATGGACAGTCAGCATATGGTGATTCTCAAAAGAAAAAAAAAACAACAACTCCAAAACAAACAAACAAACAAACAAGACTGTTAAAGAAAGAGGGGTGGGTGAATGGATCCTGAGCAATAATGAACAGATGTTTTCTACAAAGGGAGATAAGATGGATGTAGCGAGAGAAACCAAGTCCATTTTCTTTCTGTCTGCCTCATATTAGCATTCATTAAATAAAAACAGGAAGTCAAAACAGTGAAACAAACACCAATTGAGAATAAAATTAAAGAAAGGGCCCTTCTCAAACAGTGAGAAATTCTGACTTGATATTGTTTTCAAGAAAGCTTCTTTCTTTCCTTTAGGAACCTACAGTAACTCAGTTTGGCTAATAAAGTGTTTGCCTAGTACATTATGGAAGTCTTTTGGGAGACGGTTGAATCAATTGGAATGATTTGTAATTAGCACACCAACCTAATGACAGGGTGTCTCTAAATTGCTTAAAATAGTTTGCTCCCTTAAGGGACTTGTATACCCCTCTTATGAACATATTTATACTAGTAATATGCTTATGAGCCTTTAGCATTTTTTCAAGAAAAGAAACTTGCCAGATTCTTTGTGAAATATCACCAATTCCAAATTAAGCTGTTTTGAATAATTAGAAAATTACTCTATTAATTAGAAAGATCTCCCCCCACCATAGAAAATTATTCACAAAGCCCTGTGGAATAGATGATCACAAACGAGCATTTTTGAAAACCCTGATTGATATTAAGAAGTCATGTCCGACCCCAAAGCAATTCAAACTGAATAGGAGCTAGAAACGGAACATCATGACAAGGTGTCATAACTATAATCCTAAGGACATTCACAAATAGAGAATAGCGTTAAAAATGCTTTACTTTCTCCCCCAAAAGTTTGAAAGTAAGCCTATTTTGAAAGTTCCCCAGATTTGTACAGTCAGATGCCCATGTATATAACATAACCTCAGTTATTCAAGTTTCTAGAACCCAATTTGAGAGCAGTGCCAACCCACAGACGTACTACGGCATTTTGGTCAACAGCATCGACTGTGACGTCAGGCAAAGCAAGGATCATATCCTAGTTCCTTTCTTACTCTAGCAAGAAATCTTGGGCAAGTTACTTCGTCTTTCTCTGGTTCTACTTTGTCAGAAAAATGGAGATCATTAATAATGCATTTCTTGGTGTTAAAATACATGTATCGCATACATAGTAAGCCCGTATTGATTGCAGAAAGACTTCTGGGTTAATAAGAATTGGATCCTGGGGACCTTTATCTTGTTCTAGTGAAGAATCTGGAAGGTAGAGAAGAGTCTCCATAACAGGCTAAGCAAGAGCTGAATAGTGTGAAACGTTCAATAGTACACCCATTGGTGAGTATGTTTTCAGTCAAATCATACTTCCAATGCTTCTTAAAAGTCAGTGATTGTCTTTCATTCACTCATCATTCACAGATGCCTACAGAAAACAGAAACTATGCGCTACTATGCGTTGGGTGTTGAGCTAAACATTAGGAATACGGGGGCGATCCAAACCAGTACCATAGTTGTAAACTTTCAGCAACTCAACCACTTTGGTTAATTCCAACTTGTCATCACTTCTCTTGAGCAATAAAACCTGTGATATTTTGTCATAGCCACTAGCCAAGAACGTAGAGAATAAAATAGCTTCCCACCTCATGATTGCTGTTGGAAGAACTAAAACATGGCTGTAATTGACACCGGGCTTTGCTATTACTGCGAGAAATAGCTCAGTACAAATAATGTTTTCCAGTGCTATGCAAATGGTCACTTTGTGATTTTTAATATTTATGAGCACTGCATTGTTGTTGGAAACAGTAAACAGAGCTGGCTTTAGCTCTGGGTCTGCTTTATAAGAGCTGATGATCTTGGGCACGTTATATAACTTAAGTTTCAGTCTCTTCGTCTGTAAAATGGATAATTTTCAGTGCCTTCTTGTAGGGTAAGTGAGATAGTGTCTATAAAGTGGCTAGCATGGGATGCAGAAGGTAGTAAACACTCACTAGTTACCAGTCATCAGAATAACTACAACTCATGGGCTCTTGGGTGGCTCAGTCGCTTAAGCATCTGCCTTCTGCTCAGGTCAAGATCCCAGGGTCCTGGGATGGAGTCCCACATCAGGCTCCCTGCTTAGTGGGGAGTCTGTTTCTCGCTCTCCCCCCTGCCCCTGCTCGTGATCTCACTCTCTCAAATAAATACATAGAATCTTTTTAAAAAAAAGTAAATATCTAAAACTTGTGTTGCCTTTATGCATTGACGGCGTAACTTCACTTAGACATTCTCATTTAATGCTCAGAGTGGACAGGGACAGAGGTGTCCTTTACATTACAGTATCGTCACCATTATCATCGCTACACATACTAATTAAATGAGGACTCAGTCAAGATCAGAGGGCAGGTAAGTGGCAAAGTTAGCCCTTTGTCCCAGAGGGCGTCACTGGATTTCAAGTGATTCTCAAACTAACCTTTTAGGCTGGAGAGCGTGACTGTTCTGACACAGTTGTACTAGGGATTCAGCCGTGACCAGGATAGGTATGAGTTGGTGCTTCTGGAGGTGCTTTGTGAGGGAGAGCAGAACTCCCCACCCTGTGCAAATGAAAAGCCCCAGCCTCCCTGTCCTGAGGGAAATCCCTGTCCCTTTGCTTCCTCCTCCTCGATCACCACAGAGACCTGTTGCCATATGACTGAGAAGCAGAGATTCTCTCAGCCTTGCTTCCAGCATCATTTACATCATAGTCATATTTTCTTTAAGAAATTGTCAAACAAAATATTACTTTTGGAGAATATTTCCTAAAACGGCCGGGGAGACCATCACTTTCCCCCACCCCTCTTGCCAAACTTCTGGGGGTGGTCAGTTGTTCAACATTAGGAGATCTTCTGATTTAAAAACCAAACCAAACCAAACCAAACAAAAACTGGTCGTCTGGATTTTTATTTGAAATATCCACATTTAAAAAATACAGACTCAGTTAAAAAGAAGACAGAACAAGACTGCTGACTGCATGAGGGTTGGGGTTGCCATTCACAATCTCAGCTATAACTCGGGTCCTGATTCATTTCAGAAGTTAGGGAAGATTTCCGGAAGTAAGTGGCTTTCAGAAGAAGGAGTAGGCGTTGTTAGGGGAAGAAGGCAGGGAACAGCTTCCTAGGGCTGGAGTGTGGACTCTACACTATATGCTCTTGGATGGGCGACAGGTGCAGAGCCATCACGAGGCTGGTGTGGCAGCAGGGGCTAGATCACGGCGGGCTTGATAGGCGCCGTGGGGCTCATCAGTGGGCATGGCCGCGTGGTTCATCCAATGAGCCTATGAGAAACATGGCGCCGGGATGGGAATGACCGAGAGGGGCCAGAAGGGAGCTGGGCCACCTTGAGAGAAGCTACTCTCTCCACTGGAGTACATACTTCTTATCCTCACCTGCACAGTGCCAACACTGCACGAAGCCAACTTCATTTTCTCCAGCATTTTACTGGATTAAAGATGACTATCTTTTGACTTCACTCTCTCTAAGGACATAAAGAAAGATTTCTGGTTGCTTTCACAGCCTCTGACACCTCTCACCAACTCTGGTCCCGTTTTGGTTCTAATTTACTTTTCTCTCTACTTCTTTTCCCCCTTGTATTTTCTTTTTACACCTAAATGCCCAATTTTCAACTGTCAGTGAATAAGAATTAGGAACATGCTACTTAAAAAAAATAGCTTATCCGTAAATCAAACCTTCTGGCAAACATTAGGGTTTAGGTACCTGGTGTCATTTTCTTTTATATCCACCTAAGGAAACATTTTTTTCCCCCTCCTTACTGCTGACATATTTTTTGAGAAATGCAGCCCTCGGGTTATTGTTCGGCACTCTTTGAAGTCACTGTGAATTGAATAAATTTGATGTTTGATGGCAAACTGCCATGAGAATTTAAACAACTTGTGAGAGAGGATATTATTTTTTTTTTTTGTCATTTTAAATTCCCTAAGGCCATGGCACGGAATGGTGGGGACAGGTACCAGTTCATGGTGACTGTCCCTCATGGGCTCACGCACCTCTAAGTCCCTATGTAAAATTCTTGGGAGCTGAGACAGTTCCCCTGTCCCTAGAGTCGAAACTTCAAGGTCATCCTATTGACTGGATGACTCTGAAAACAACAGGATCGGGATAAGTGAAGAAAAGCGTTGGCGAAACTGTCTTGAACTGATTTCAGCCAAGTCGTGCGTTTATTATAACACACAATGTGCCATATCTCAGAGGGGTTATTCAGAGGGCATTAGGGTCTTTCTTGACCATGTTGTGAAATTATTTATTTGTTCTTTTTAAAATGCCCTCGATTTTCTTCCTTCTTCTTTGTCCTTACTTCCTACTTTGGAAAACAGAATAGACATCTACCTTTAAAGAGGCTAAATGCCCAAACTCCTGTGCCCTAGGTCCATGAGAGCAGGACTCGCGTTTGGATCAGTCACTTCACGTGCCGCTGGGCGATGCCTGTGCACTCGGGGGCATGGTGCATTTTTCTGGTGAATCAGGGCTTGCATCTGGCCCTTTCTGCCATGCACTGACTTTAGCGGGAGTCTTTAGACGGCAAATAAATCATTTCTTTCAGATTGGATAAAAAATGGGCCATGCTCTTTGGAAGCAGAAGTTTTCCAGATAATTCTATGTTTGCACTATAAACTATACCAGTCAATCGCACATTCAGGTTTAGATTTGGGCCAGATTTATGCCCCTGAGAAAATCCTATTTTTGCATGATTTAGACAAAAAAATGTGTCTGAACCGTGTTACCCAGCCTAATTTATATGAAACTGGGATCCTGCCACCTGGGGTTTCGGGTCTGCTCTGTGAGACGTGTCTGGTATGTGACTGAAAGACCAAGCGAGGAGCGGGCGGCAGTGGAGGGGGACTAGAGCCCACTTGAAAGGGAGACGGCCATCCCCGCCAACTGAATGGGGCGTGCACAACCAGCTGGGGAGTGAGGCCTCTTCATTGTGCTTTTATTATTGGCTCTTGTGTACAACCAGAAAGGCGCCCCCCTCCTCCAGGCATGCTTGGTTGCTACGATCTGTTCCTGGGGGCTTGTGTGCATCCCAAATGGTATCCCCCTCCTCCCAGGCAGACTTGGGTTGCTCAATTACCGAAGCCTCAAACATTCAGATCCCATGTCCTTCTGAGTTCCACCTGCACCCAAGAGTGTGTGAAAAAGAGGACAAGACTGATTGCTGTCCCTGTCGCCATACTTGGGGAATCTCCGTAGGGCATTCATCCCCGACTGCATGGGTATTACTCATCCCTTACCTTTGATGTTTGGGGGTTCGCCTTGTTTTTAACTGCCAAAGTCCTCTTTTAAAGTTCGCGGTGGGGGGCTCTGATTGCTCTTCTCAGGGGCCAAGGTTATGAAACCCTTTATGGCACAGAGGCTGACCCCACACGATCTGCACAGCTCACGGCTCTTGGAGCCCCTACACACGTTTGACAGATATTTTTTGGAGCATTTTCTTCATGTCAGGTACTGTTCTGGGGGTACACCGCTGGGGATAGGGTACAGATAAACAAGACAGATATAATCCTTACTCCAAAGGGGCTTATCGTCTAGTGGAAAAGGGACCATGAATTCAATGATCACAAATGAATATGTAACTCAAGAGAAAGGCACGGTCTCTGTTGGGGATCCGAGTCAGTGAGTGGCCATGGTGGGGGCTGGCAAGGATTTCCTAAGGGGGGACTATCTGGCCAGAGAACTGAGGGATGAACAGAAGCCTGAAATGCCACTCCTGGAGAAACCAAGGATTCCCCTAGTTCAGGAGGAGTAACTACCTTGTGACCAGATTGGGCCAATGACTTGCCCAAGGGCGTTCAGCAAGCTAGACGTCAGACCCTCTGTGCATTTACGCAAATTCTAAATAGAAGGGCTCCGTAGTCAAAAGGGGCTGAACCTGACATCCAAATCTTCTCACTTAATAGCTCCTCACTTGATCTTTCTGGGTCTCGTTTCCTGCTCCGTGGAGTGAGGATTTTAAGAGCTGATTCTACGGAGGGATGTTTTGAGAAATCATCAGGAAAAGTAGGTAATATGTTTGAGCACAAAATGCGTTAGTGGTTACTATTAGTTATTCTTATTTGGTCTTTCAAAGCAACTCTGCAGGATTGAAAGATGAAGAAGGACGCCCCATACCCAGCCACAAACATTATGTTTTCAACAAAGAGCCACAGCAGTGGCCCCATCGGGCATAAATAAATCCATTCAACGTATTTATTTACTGAGTTCCTTCCAAGGTGAAGGCATTAGTCACGGTGGTAGAAAAGAGAAAAGGGACTGCAAGATAGGGTCCCAGCACTCCAGGCTGGATTAGCTGTGTGAGGAACACCCTGGTTTCAGAGAATCGGAGGTGAGTCCTGGAGGCGCGTTGAGGTGCCATCTTGGTTACCTCCTCAGTTCCCAGGCGGAGGCACTGAGGCCCACATCCATCAGAAGGTTGGTGGCTGCTCTCAGCACTCCAGCCCTGGGTCATTTTCCCTATACTTGCTAGTGGAGGCTCTGTGGACCGAGAATCTGCTTTATGTCTGTCTCCACCGAACTGTCCTAGCAGAACAGCCCCGAGGGATTTGCAGAGCTGGGGAAAGCTCCCCACCCCTATCCTTGGGCTGTGTCTGAGGAAGGGCAAGGAAGCTGTGGTCTTTCAAGATCCTGTGAATAAAGGCATCTGTTTGTGGAAGCTATCCATAACACGGTGGCTAGCAGGTGAGTGGAGGTTTTTCTTCACCGACACTTCTAAGGGCTTCCCAGGCTCTGGCGTCTATGCTGGGTCCTGTCCCTGTTACAAGCCTTCCCAGAATGGGCCGGTTTTCTGGGCTAAATTATCACAAGTTGTATATCCACTATATAGTTATAATTAATCTCTGAAACCAGGCTCATTTTTCACATTCTAGTGAAACCTATTCCTTCAAAAAATCCTTCGGAGGTGTCAGTCCTGGTTCTTCATGGCCAGACTGGACTTAGCTAATGGTTTAGGGGTGCTTCTTGCCTTTCCTTAAGCCAAGGTTGTTAACTTTCTAACAGCGTAGCCAACAGCTTTTATTCGTTTTTTTGTTTGTTTTTTTGGGGTTTTGTTTCTTTTCTTTTCTTTTTTTTAACAAATGGATTTTCAGGGGCTGATCTGAAGGGGGAGCCATCTTGGAATGAGACAGTGGGGATCCTGGGTCAGCCCAAGAGAGGATCCCCAGCCTGAGGCCCTCCGAAGTGGCCATTTAGGGAGCCATCCAGCCCCTGCCTCTGGAACAGTGTTTGGGGATCCTATTCAAATCACAGAGAGCTGGCTTCCAGGCCTGTGGTGCCCAGTTCTGCTCCTAGCGTTGTTTATCGGCAATTACCCTGGAAGTCCTTCCTGTAATTAACCCCAGCTTCACGGACACTGCTATTTGCACATCAGTTCCCTCCTAAACACCGCCTCTTTGCCATTATTCTCCAGGAAGATGAGTCACTGAAGGAGATGTCTTATCTCAACTCGGTTTTTAACGAGCTTTTGTCTCCCAGAGAGACTGTCGATGATACAATATTTCAAACTAGGCACTTTTTCTCCCCTTCCTTCTTCGACTTCTTGTTCTTCTTCTTTTTTTTTAAATAACATTTTCTCCGTTCTGCTTTTACATTTCTTCCTCTCCCTCCCATAGCCTTTCATGCACTCAGGATGTAGGAGAGCCAGCATCAAAGCCCAGAGCCCTACTGAATCCTCCTCCCCTAGGGTAAGCGTGCCCTTTCCCTGTCTGATCATTGACTCATAACCACAGAACATCTCAGGCACAGGATGGGGGGAGACGGAGGGCTGAATAAGCAGGGACCACGGTCTGCAGCCCCAGAGGAGACAAAAGTGGAAGATTTGTTCAACAGGGTTTCCTCCCCACCCCCACCCCTTTAGGGATAATTGTTTAGGACAATCTGAGCTGGCCCAGGCCAGGGAAACCAGTACCCCCACCCCTACCCCATCCACCGGCAACTCCAACCAAGTGAAACTCATCTGGGCAGCCTCCAACTCCCAAGGCCAGGCCAGGCCTAAACCCACTCCCTGGGCACTACCAAGACTTTTGATCGCATTATTTAATTTTAATTCCGTTGAACATACATGATCGATCGCCTACTATGTGCCAGACTTTGAGTTGACATGTGACAGCCATAGGCTTAAGCCCTGTGGAAGTTAATATCCCTGTCCGTTAAGACTGAATTTGCAGCCCAAAGACAGCCCTGAGCTTCCCCCCACCCCCAGTGCTCAGTTCCTCCCTCCCCTTCTGTCTCCATTAGGCATGAATGGGCATCACATCTGTTTCTTTTCTTGCTGGAAAGCAAGAGGCAAAGACCCTAAAATGGGGACAGACCAGCACACACCTGGGTGGTCTTTAAATTAGAAAAAGTTTTTGCCAGAGTTCCTCATTTGGGCCTGCCGTCACAATACTTTCCATGCTCTCTGCCCCTTGTAGGTTGGGAGAAATGGGGTGGGGTGGGAGTGGGGGACTCTGGCAGGGTACACCAGGGGCCATCCATTGTCCTGTTCTTCTCTGAGGCTCACACATGTTCCTCCACACCCCTGTTTCCTTCCCTGGATTCCTCACTGGGCAGGCCAGGCGTGGTCTGGGGCACTCACAAAGCAGGGGCAGAGGCAAGGACTGGGCGGGGGAAATCAGGTGCAGCCATTTTCATTTTAGCATATGTGTACAGTTTAGATCCTTTTGAAAATTATATTGTTTATGTTATGTTTTGGTATCATTTTATTTTAGGCATAGGATCTGGAGCCAGACTGTCTCGGTCGAAATCTCTGTTCCACAGCTGTGTGGCCCTGGAAACTGTACCTCGATTTCCTCATCTGTGAAATGGGCATCATAAAAGTTCTACCATATTGGGCTGTTGCGAGGAACAGTGAATTAATAGGTTAGTCTGTATGTTCGCCCTGGTTAGTTGCTAGTGACAGCTTCCAATGGTGTGTGCCTTCCCTCCTGTCCTGCATTGAGACACTTCCCTCCTTCCATCTGAGAGTTGTTTTGTGTCATTGAGAGACCTGGCCACTTATGACCTTACTCAGTACCCTCTTTCTTATTTAAATCACTAAGAAGTAAGCTGCCTGGGCTCAGTCAAGAGGTTCCAGGCCCCTTCCTAGGTCTAGGTGTTCTATATCTGGTCTCAGGCTCTCCTGGGGTTGGTTTACCAATTAAGCATAAGTACATCTCAAATATTGCGTGGGGACATACTTATGCTAAAAAAATTTTGTGGATTATTTGAAATTCAAATTTAACTGAGTAGCCTGAGTATTTTGATTTATTAAATCCGATAGCCCTTCCTTGGGGATTTTCCTCACTGGTGTTCTGTTTGACTGCCCTGCATCCCTAAAGTGGACGGAGGTCAGCGGGGCTTCTGAAGCTGGTTCTCCCCAGAAATATCCAAAAGCTGAGGAGTAGATGGCAGGAGAGAGAGGGTGTCAATGAGAACAGAAGTCTCCCTGTTCCTTATAAAGGTAGTGAGAGCCGTTCTCAAAGTAGCGGTCCACGGCAATCTAAAGAAAAGAAGAATAGGTCTTCCAGAGGTTTTGTGTTTTTTGGGGGGGCTTCAACATAGTATTTTAGGGGGTGTGTGTGTGTGTGTTAGGAGAGCAAGGGCACGGGAGGGATACCATTAGTGGCTTCTGTACATCTGGGCTGTGTTGATGGGTCCTATGAACTATGTGATGTATAACGTACATGCCTTCCATTTTTGTATAAACATGTGGAATGTTTAGCCAAATGGTTAAACTGTTTGGGACAATGGCTTGAAACTTTCCAAGCTCTTTTTTTTTTTTTTTTTTTTTTTTTTTTTTTTTTTTTTTTGCTTTGTTAGCTTTTTTCCCCAGTTGCTGAAAGTTCTGGCTCATTCATGAATGGGTGAGATTCAATGGAGGGAGAATCAAACGTCGGGCATGGTGAGTTTGTATTTTGGAATTTGCCAAGGGAACCATCAAGCGAGCCCAGCTAGGCTTTTGTGATTGTTAACGTGAGGGTAGGCCAATAAAAATTAGTAGCATTACTTGTAATCACGAATACAAAGAAAAATCTACTATCTTACCGGAGGTTTATTGAGAGTCTCCGGCTTACAGACGATGCTTCCCACTGAGCGAAATCATCATCGTCTGAGCTTGCAAGTGAGTAGGATAGCCTGAGTGAGAAAGCTGTTTAGAAAATTGTGTGTGCATGTGTGTGTCTGTGTCTGTGTGTCTTTTTCTTTCTTTTTTTTCTCCAAAGACAGTGATGAGAGAAATTATTTAGTCTGTAGCTACAAAAGTGGTGTGATTCAGATCCCAGTATTTACAGAGGCAAATTAGTCGATACACCAGCATACTAATGTGCTAGACACCAGCCTGATTGGGGTGTGTGTGTGTGTGTATGATATATTTCTCCAGGAAAGAAGACCCAAGGAGGGACCCTCAAGAGGCAGCAGCCCCTTGTTCACTAATCCAAGGAGGAAGTTTGTTGGGTTCTTAGTGTTTTCCAAAAGTTTTTCTCTTTTATTTGCCAAGAGGCAGAGACATAGAATTTTCTATTTGTTCCATCAATAAATTCTCATCCCAGTCCCCCCCAAAATGAGTGAATAACTAAATAAATGAGATCATAATTTCTTAATTGAGTCCTCGAGGAGACGGCTAGGAAATATTTTACTGAAATTCTAATTCTAACCTATGTTGAGTGTGGCTCTGTGCTATTTCAGCTGCTCAGAGCCCGACCCTCTCAAAGGCAAGCAGGAGCTCCTTTGCCTTTTAATTCTACAGCTTCCCTTCCAGAGAGCGAGGCACAAAGTTGCAGGCGTAGTTTGCGGTATGGCAGGAAATCAGTGACAAACTCTGGGAAATTAAAGGAGCGGGGATTTAAGAATAAAAGTATAATGGAAGCCACTTTGTGTAAGAAACTGTTCCCCACACGTGCAGTCACTGTGGGCCAACAGTAATATAATTTACATTTACCCCCTTTACCTGCAAAAAAAGTTACTTTGTTTCCTCCCATTAATTGGATTGACAATGTATCTTAATACAAATTATAAATAGTTGGGCTGAAAAAGATCCCCGTTTCTTAAACCTAACGGTGCCTAGTATTTGGGGTCTAACTTCTGGGAGCGAGGCTGCCGAGGCACGGAACAGGTCATCTGCAACCCAGATCATCCCCCCCCACCCCATTTTAAGATGTTTTACTAATTACCATGAGATGGGAATCTCCCTCTCTCCACAAGGCCTTGGTACCTGCTGGCTCCCTCTTTCCTCTCTTTCCCAGGAGGGCCCATCCTCTTTCTTCTCCAATCCTATTTAATTTTTGCATTTCCTGATTTTTATCTTGGGAAAACAAAACCCATCTGCAGTCCGTTAAGGAAACAGCTGAAGGATGCTGGCAGGTAGGGGCCTTGCAGGTTTTCAGTCTCAGACCGTGAGAACTGAAATGCCGCGTGTCAGGGTGCAGTGATTTCTGCACTTCTCCGCTCCCTTTCTTCTGCCTGCACACACACAGGCACACGCACACGCACGTGCACACGCCGAAGCCCACGCGCGTCTCTTCTTCTCACCTCCTCCTGCCCAGGGTCCCCCTCACTTTCTACAGCTGTTGTTTCTAGTCAGCAGAAGATACATCTTGCTTGGAGCCAACACTCCTTTTCTCTGCGTTCTTAACCTCCTATCTTATGCATGGATCACTGGTTAGCTTAGAAATGCGCAGACACAAAGGAGAAGCTGACATTCGAGGGTTGACGGCCATAATGGCTGTTTATAAACCCAATCCATCACGTTTAGTGGACATCTCCATTTTTGTCCCTCTGAAAAGGTATAAATAATAAAATGGGATAGCTCCAGCTCAGAGGTGCCTCGGTAAATATTTTAACTATTTACAAGATCGCACCAATAACAAAAGAAGCATCTGTACCATCCACAGAGGGGCCCCTAGCCATTAAGAGAGACCCAGATGGTTCCTACCATTCAACCAACAATAACATTTCTTGATGGCAGAGCTTTTGTAACACAGTATACATTTTTTTTTCAAATCACATTGTGATTTTTCATATCACATTCTGAACTTGTCCTCCTTTTTCTCCACGGCCCTCAGCAACCTTTCTAAAGAAAATCTCCCTAAAGAGAGCCCCCCCCCATCCCAACAAAAAGAATGAAGCCTTGGAGGGACATGGCAAATGGGTGTTTCAAAGCCCAATTCAGAGACAAGTCTGAACAATTATAAACCGGGCTGTCTCCAAGTCCAAATATTGACATGGGCCCACTCGTTCTGTGGGTAAACACCCCAGTGGAGCCCCGAACGCACCGTGCCATCTCAGACCGAGTGCACAACCCTGCCTCATTTGGTTTGAATTTACCCTTTCTGGTCAGGCTTAGAGAGCATGCAAGGGGGCCCAAGGCACCCCAACGATGACCTTGGGAGTTAAAGGTACTTCTTTTTGGATCCTGTGCCTGACCGTGGGGGGCAGACGGGCGGTGCAGAGAGTGAGTGGCTCTTGAAATCTTTCTGCGAGTCAGATTTCTTTTTTGTTCTGAGCATGACGCAAACACAGAATCTGCAGCCCATAGCTGCTTAGTAACTGCTGGAAACTTTAGCTCTTCCTAAGGCGCCGGGAAACTCAACTTTTGAGTTACACAAAGATGGCAAAGAGAGAGCAGGAGAGCGAGGCACCCAGGCTCTGGAGCCCGGGCAGACCTGACTTTTGAGTCTCTGCTCCGGGGCCCCAGGTAAACACCTTCTCCACTTTGAGCTTCAGCTTCCAAGCTATAACTCTGGGGCACTAATAACAGGAACTTCTGAGGGTGACTGTGTGAATTACACAAGATGATATATTTAAAGCAGGGAGCTAAGCGCTCAATAAAGGTTGCTATAATTAATACTGACAAACCTATCACGGAGAGATCAAATCTTTTGAAACTAGAAGATGAGGCAGACTGCAATTTCACTTCAAGCTTTCTGCAAACAGCACTGGTATTTGAAGTTTCCTTCCGGGGTGGGGGTGGGGGTGGGGGACCAAAAAAAAAAAATCCCCCAAACCACGTGACCCCTCTCCAGGTCTTTGAGAAACCTAAATGTTCATTTCTTTTCCAAAGGCTCTATTTAATTTTGGAGGTCCCACTTTCCAAATTTGGTCAATAAAATTAACAGCCTCCTTTTGAGTGGAACATCACACCTCCAAATGAGCTCAAGCTGGCGCAGGGATTGTCCTAAGGAATGTGAGATTTACATTTCACAGCTCCTCGCCAAGTAATGAATGAATCAGAGCTCGTAAACAAACGATCCTCGCTTCCCTTGTTCCGTGGCCCCCAACGTGGGGTGTGTGCTGCAAAGAAAAATATTTATCCTGTTTGTGTGGCGCTGGGTCCCTGAATGGCCCACCAATAAAACAACATCATAAAGGGCATTTCACAGCTGAGCTCTCAATTTAATAAACAGATGCAAACAGAAGGGCTTGGAGGTCAACAATTAAAAATAAACCAGCCCGAGGTTCTCCTTGGAATTCCCCTTCTCTATAAAGTGGAGAGGACCAGGCCCCCGCAGCTGTGGCGGCGGTGGGGGAGGGGTGGGAAAGGCGCGCAGGAGGGCTGTACCTGTTCTCAACGATTCTTGCAAGGACCCTCTTTCGAGCTAAGAGGGGCGGCTTTGATAGCAGATGGAGTACAACTCACCGGCCCAAAGTGGCCAGAAAATGGTACAGTAGCCTTAGTTGACAGCAAATGCCGCATGTCAATTTCTCTATTTTCTGCCCCGAAGACAGTAAATATTGGAGCAAATGATCTGAAACAATGGAGAATCAACGGGTCGCTTCTGCCCGTAGTTGGTTTTGGAATGGGTTTTCTACTTAAATTTGAAAGTGTGTGTGTGTGTGTGTGTGTGTGTGTGTGTGTGTGTGTGTGTGTGATGTCTGGGAAACAACAAAGCCACTGCACCAAGGTCTGGAAAGTTGGTCACCGTCACCATCCTGTTCCCATACCCTCTAGGCATGGCTCAGATCAAGGCTGCCTGCCGTGCGGGCACACCTGTCAGCTCCATCTTGCACACCACGTGGGCACGCTCATGACTCTGCCTGTCACCTCAAACTCCTGTACCCTCTCTCCCTGCCTCACTTTCTCTTAAGTTCAAAAGGGGGGTAAGAACGGTACCTGGCTGCAGGCTGAAAGTGTTGGCTGAGGGTCGGAGAGGTCCTTCGTGTCAAGCTCTTAAGACAATGTTTGCAAACAGCAAGGACTCAAAAATCCTTGTTCTTTTTCATAGTATCTGCGCAGCCTCAGGGGCTCACACTTTGCTCTGGCCCGGGGGGTTCCACTGTGGCGGGTCACACTCACCTCATTGGAGAATGTGTTGAAGGCCTGTAAGCCCCCATTCTGACACACTCACCCTCCCAAAATCCCAAATGCCTCTGTAGCCAATGCCCACAGCCTCCCCGCATTCCTCTGCTGATAAGAGGGGAAATGAAGGATGGGTTTAAAGATAACCATTTGCTCTGGGAACAGACCTCCCATGAGGACCCATCTGGCAGTCAGGCGGGAGCACGGCGTCAAGTGGCCAGCCACACCAAGCTCCTCTCCCACATCAGCTTCAGGACCCCAGAGCCACCCCGAGGGTCGTCGGGGTAGATGACCGCTGTCTGTGGGGTCAGATTTATGCACTAAGAAGTTCATTTTCTTTACACACCAAGAGTAATCATCCAAGCACTTTGTGTTGGGGGGGGGCTCCCACACTGCCTTGTGGCTTCTCTTGGGCTGTTTTATGGTTAGTGGGACCCTCCTCCTCTCGGATCATGTCGACTTGAGTATAGAAGTCCCTCCCTTGCCTTTTTTTTTCCTTTGTAAAGAAATGAGAACATATAAGAAACTCAGTTAGGGACAATCTTCCTCTCCTTTTCCTGATGTCAAAAACTCAGTTTCCTCCTCTGCGATTACTTCTCACTAATAAGAAAAAACCCTCTCCTACGTGCTCTCTCAGCTACTCCTCAGGACAGGCCTGAGTGGGGGCTCTTGTCTTCCTGATGTCACCACAGATAAAATGGAGGTTCTGACAGAGACCATCGTATCCCTCAAAAGCAGCCAAATCAGATGTTTCTTATCCGTAATTTCTAGTTCAGTAGAACTGAACTCTAAAATGTCAACTACAGGGAAATATAACATTGATATAGAAAAAGCTTTAAATATAAATGCACAGGTTGACAAATAATTACAAAGCAGCTGCCTGAGTAAATACAGTCCCGATCAAGACAGATAAATAAATCTCCATTTCTCTTTTTGTTCCTTTGGGATCGGGACACCCGGAATAGAAATAGCCACTATTCGGACTTTTCTGATACTCTTTTCTTCCTTTATTGTGTGGTTTTGCCCACCTGTGTATCTATAAACAATATAACTGAGTTTTGCTTATTTTGAACTTCAGACAAATAGGTACATATTGTGTTTCTTGGTTTCCGGTTTTCCCCTTTCCTTCAGTACGAGGTTTGTAAGAGTCATCCGTATCGCCGAGGGAAGCCAAGGTACTTTCTGCTTCTTTATTGCTGCAATCTATTCCAGTGTGGGACTGTATCCGGATTTCTTTGTCCACTCTAAGTTGGTTGACATCTGAGCAGTTACTGGTTTGGGTATGTATGTGTGGTAGAGTGCAAATATTCTTACGCCTCTCTATAGCCATGCTCTCTGCCAAATGACCGCCCCGGGCTAATAAAAGGAGGTGATGGTATGCCAGGTGCGAGCCAAAGTTTCAAGAGGGCTTGCATATTTCTATCTACTCCCCTGTACCTCTGTCATCACCACAAGAAGGTCATGGGCATGGCAGACTGCTCAAGGAAGGAGGAGGATGAGAGATGCATATAACAGAGTGAACTCAAAAAAGCGTAAGCCTGGCCACGCTCGGCTGAACTCCATGAGGGTATAAGCAGTAAATGTTTATTGTTGCAAGATGCTGATATTTTGTAGTTGTTTGTTATGGAGCGTTCCTTGGCAAAGGTTAAGTGATACAAGCTGTTATAGGCAACACCAAAATGCTTATAAATGTTCTTGTCAAAATTAGTCATTTTAATTCAGATTAAATTCAGATTCAGATTAATCCGAAGCCTGAGTTCTTTCCATTTTACCGGACCTCAGTCTTTTAAGTAACATCAGTGAAAAATGTCATCTAGAATGAAACAGCAGATTCCTAGCTTATGGGTCAAAATGTGAACATCTGTGGTTACAACGATGCGGACGGAGCTAGAGAGTATGACGCTGAGCGAAATAAGTCAGAAAAAGACAAATACCGTATGTTCTCACTCATAGGTGGAATATAAGACACAAAACAGACAAGCAAAGGGAAAAAAAGAGAGAGAGAGAGAGAGAGAAATTAAGACTCTTACTTACAGAGAACACAGGGATGGTTACCAGAGGGGAGGTGGGTGGGGGCATGGGGGAAAGAGGTGTGAGGATTGAGGGGGCACTTGCGATGAGCACCGGGCATTGGGTGAGGTATGGAAGTGCTGAGTCACTATGTTGTACACGTGAAACGAATATCACACTGTAACGAACTGGAATTAAAACAAAGCTGAAGAAAAAAGGAAACTCTGTGGCTTTATGAGCTTTCTATATATTTTGTTTGTTTGTTTTTATTCTAATTTATTTATTTTACATTTGAAACGTCAGCTCTCCAAATCCCCTTTCTGGCTTACTGAGAACACTGCTTGTACATGGCATTCTCCTCCCTTGTTTTCATTTCTGAATCCTTTCGCAGAAATTATGGAACGGTCATGCAGTAAAGGTATCCAGATATCCAGATCAATATTTATTCTGGATCATTGTGAATCCAGGAGTCTCAAACTGATGGCTCTTAGGAGAAATTTGGGCCCAAACATGTTTCATTTAGCCTATAGAATTTTTTAAAAATTTGAGCCAACTTGGAAAAAAATACAAAACAGGGATGTTCTGCAAAAATCTAGATTTTAAACTTTCCTTTTTTAAAAAGATTTTATTGATTTATTTATTCTAGAGAGAGAGTGCGAGTGAGCTTGGGGGGGAGGGGCAAGGGAGAGAGAGAGAGAAATAGACTCCCCACCGAGTGTGTTGCCTGACACACGGGGCTTGATCTCATGACCCTGAGATCCTAACCTGAGCCAAAACCAAGAGTCAGACACTTAACCGACTAAGCCACCCAGGCGCCTCTAGACTTTAAGCATTTCTAGATTAATATTTTTAATATTTTGAGAGTATTTACTAATGCCAGGCCTGAGAAGCGGTCGTCCCCCTTTGAGGGACACGTGTCTCTAATTTGCCATAGTCCTCACTATTCTTTATCACTCCCCAACACTAAGACTGAGCGTTGGGTGCCATAGTCATGGCCATTATGATACTGTTTTCTTTTTCTTTTTTTTTTTTAAAGATTTTATTTATTTATTTATTAGAGAGAGAGAGAGTAAGCGCACAAGCAGGGGGAGTGGCAGGCAGAGGGAGAAGCAGGCTCCCCCCTGAGCAGGGAGCCCCATGTGGGACTCGATCCCAGGACCCTGGATCATGACCTGAGCTGAAGGCAGACACTTAACAGACTGAGCCACCCAGGCACCCCTGTTTTCTAATGATGGAGAAATATTTTTCTGTACCCATGTCTAACAAAAATGGAACAATAAAAGACACTGAGAGTTCTTATTCTTCTAACCATTAAGGCTCTTGGAAAAGGCTTTATTCAATGACAAATGAGCAATTAGATTTTGTCATTCAGTTCCCAGCTCCAAGACCTTCAATGACTCCCCATTATCTACTGAATAAAGTCCAAACCCCTTAGCTTGACATTCCATTTCTTTTAGCTTCAATCCAAACTTGCTTTATAGCCATGTCTCCTGGCCTATATATTGTGAACCTTAGGCTCTAGAAATCCTGTTCAAATAAAAACTTCTGGATCTTCTTGATCCCACTGTTGATTTCGTGGTTCTTCTTCCTCCCGAATTGTCCATCTTTCTTCAATGCCATCCTGTCCCTTCTGTTAAAATGCTGCCCACTGCTAAGGGTTAAACCATGTGCTTCTTCCTTTTTGATGCCTTCTCGGGGCCCCACTATCAGCATTAATTTCCGGGTTCTGTTGGATCTTGGGCTCTATGTATTGTCATTTCAAAACGTCGTGCCCTGACTTACAATCATGCACAAATAACCCCTAACATTGATTGAGAATGACTCCATGTGAAGCACGATGCTCCATGTGTCATGTGGGGTTCATTAAACCTCACAGCTCTTCCCTGAAATAGATGTGATTGTTATCCCTGTTTTACAGATGAGGGGACTGAAATCAAAGACCCTCAAGGTCACAGCCATATAAGTTGTGTAGCCAGGATTTTCCTCCTGGCATTTTGGCCTTAGAGCCCAAGTTCTTAACCACCAGGCCTCTCTACCCTGTCCTCTCAGATGATCAGTTAGGGATTGCATATCTTTTGTTTCTTTTCCTCAGCACATCTTAGCACAATGCCTTAGACATAACAAATGTACAGAGAACGTTGAATGAATGACACAATCAGTGGCTTAGAGAACTGGGACCTTCTGGTTACCATCTCTCTTTTCTCCGGGGAGACTGATTGCACTATTTTATTCCTTCAGTCTTAGTTGGTTGTTTGGGATTGGACCTCAGAGGCAGCCTCACCAATTACAGTTCTCTAATCTCCTGATGGTGCCAGGTAGCTCCTGGATTGGGCACGTGGTCAGGGCTCAGCCAATCAGAATCCTTTCCTGGGACTTTTTACTCTATGACTAAGAAAGATCAGCAGTCTGTCATCAGTGGTGAAAGCTGTAAGATACCAAAGCTTGGAGATCTCAGTGGCCATGCTTCTCGCCAGGCCAAAGAAGCCAGTCTACAAATCATGAAAATTAAAAGAACAGGCAAAGAGAAGCTCAAACGTAAAACAGAGCAGGATTCTGAGTAGCTCCCAAGTCACTATATGCTGTTTTTATTGTTTCTAAAATGAGGTCCCAAGGCCCCAATTCACCACTTCAGGGAGCTGGTGACTGTGGCCTTTCCAAAAACCCGTATCTGCGTGTTAAACATAAACTCAAAACACATAGAGTGGTTTAGAAATTATTTAATGGAAAATAGGACGTTCTAAAAAAGTGACCTACAGTTCAACTAAAGACCGTGGAAATTTTTATTTCAAGCTGTTAGAGATGGATATTAAAACTAAATGAAATGATTTTACTAGAGGGGAAAAAAACACTTCCCCCAGCTTGGATGGCCAAACTTTCCTGGAACCCATGAGCTAGTGTATCCCCTTTTGTGACTAACCTAGTTTGAATTGCATTTCTGTCACTTCCCAAACAGTCCTGATGCATAGAAGCAGACTGTGGACACAGATATAAAGAGAACACATTGTGTATTTATTTAAGCCTACACATTCATGACGCTTGAAAGTTAAAAAATGAATAAGACACTTGTTGTCAGTGAACTCACAAATAATTATAATTTCTTATTCACCTCTGTATACTCAGCACCTGGCCCCATGACTGGCACAAAGTAAGATTTCATAAATGTTTGTTAAATAAATAGATGTAAGTCTCGGGATTATGGAATGTTAGCAAGGTGTAATGGGGCAGAGAGGAAGAAACTAAAAATTCTACGGGGATGGGGAGCTGTAGATGGTGCCGGCAAGGCTTCCAGAAGGGGGAATGTGTTTGAGTTGAGTCTTGAAGGATGTGTAAGTGCTTAGTGGGTAGAAAGGGAACACAAAATGGGAGACCCGACAGAGGCAGATGCATTTGTAAAGGTGGAGGCATAAAAGAGCATGGGGAGTTCCAGAAACCCAAGTAGTTCTCTAAGGCTGGATTGTGGCATTACAGAAGGCTGGGACAAGAGGCTGGTGAGGTAGGCTAGGCCGGGTAATGCAAATAGAGAAGATTAAATATTTACATAAGCTCATTAGTGACACTGTGTGTATGTGGCAAGTATGATATAGTTGAAACCTCCAAGGTTTAAGTACCCTGAGTGCAACTGTATCTTTTTGAAATTGATTACATGACATTAATAGGCTCTTTCTCAGCTTCACTGGTGATCACATTCATGATTTACTTCCATCTCTCATCCCTGGAGCCAGGAACAGTCCATCCTGACCCCCATCCTTCCTCTGCACCTTCCTCAGGGACTAAACATCAGTGGCTAGAAACCTCCTGGGTTTTTGTGAGTTTTTTGTTTTTTATCTTCCATAAAGGCAAGCAGTTTTGCTTTCAAAGTTTTAAGAGGCAAATTCCTATTATTATGAGGAAGAGTAAAAAAAAAAAAAAAAGGAGCGGGGAGGATTCCTTATCACAAAGCTACCTTCTTCATCCCTTGCATCAGCTGTTATATGTCATTCAAGAAGAAATCTTTAAGAACTTGTAAGGTGCCCTATACTCTCTAAGATCTCAAAGTACTCAAGGACAGAATGCTCCCCTAAAGACCTTATAGCCTTCTTAAGGGGGCAGGATCGATATCGTTAGCCTTGACAATATCACTTGCTTTTGTAAAACATCTATAAAATGATCAGATCACGGAGTGCTTTTATCCGTATTCTTACAGGTGAGCTTATCTGTGCAGTGCGTGATAGTTATGGTTGTCGTATATTAGGCAGTGGTTAGGGGCACTGGAGAAAGGCAACACTGGGTTCAAATCCTTACATGGATATTTATTAACTATGAACCAGTCAGGATAGGGTCAGTGTTGCTGCACTAACAAAGAAAACCAGGGTCTCCGTGAATGAAATCAGCAAGTTTATTTCTTACTTATGCCTGTGTTCACTGAGGGATGACTGGAGGTTCTGTTTCTCCCATTTGCACTCCAGGACTCAGCACCGTGGAGCAACTGCCTTCCTAAGTATTGTTTTAACACAAGGGAAGAAAGCTCTGGAAGGTCTCAGCCAGCACTGAAATGTCTTAGCTCACAGGTAGCATACTTCTCACAACTCACTGGCCAGAACTAGGCTTATGTCCCCACCCAGCTACTACTAGGTGGGCCACTTTCTAAAGGCAAGTCATAATCTTTATTCCTAGGTTTCTAACAGTTAATGCAAAGAGGTTTATAAGCATTATGATACCTGCATGACCTATGTTGTCTATCAAATTTGCAAACGGAATCTCATGGCTTGTGATGAGTACAACTACTTCTGGGGTAAAAGGCAAAGAAAATATATTATTTTAACTATGTTTTTTTCATAATGAAGATGCCATGGGATGAAGTGAACAAATATTCAGCAATATCCTTACAGCAAACACATGAACTTCATTGGGCTTCTTTTAATGCTGTCATGATCATTGGCTGGTGGTGAAATACCAAAGTACAGTCCAATGCAAGCAAATGTGCAGGGGTTCAGGACACGGAGGACCTAGCACGTAGCACTCTGTGGTGCTGGTCTATTTAAGGGAGAGATTCTGGAGCCTACAATGGAAAAGTTGCTAAATGGCAGTTCTCTCACCGAATCCAGCCTGCTGAGGTCTTGTTGGCCTCTACATGTTTTAGAACTTTTTGATGTTGTTAGTTGCCAATACTTTAAGTCAAGAGATATCATATAAAAATTTAAATTTCAAACTTTATGGAAAAAAAATAGAATATCTGGCAACTTTTGACCAGATTTAGGTAGCACCTGCCTTGTATAAATGAGGCATGAGTTGTCTAGCAACCACAGTCTTTTCTGACTGTGGGAATGCACTGGGGAATGTTACCTACCCTTGTCCCTCCTGGTATTTGTGTTTATAGGGTCTGGTTTGTAGGGCTGGACACATTGTATTCTCTTTAGGTAACACTTCAAACACATTTCTCAAGTGAGTTTTTAAGTAGCAGTGACTTGGAAGTATTTCCCAGTCCAGAATTTGGTATCATTATCCCCATTTTACAGATGACACAATTGCGAGCTTAAGTTAGCGACCCGCCCAAGGTCATGCAACCAAAGGATGGAACTTCTAAGGGGCAGCACTGGGATCTGATATCCGAACACTCTATGAGATCTAGTCCCTTCCTACCGTTCCATCTACGTCTTACGTTGCTCTCCCTCCAACTTGCTTTCAAAGCTCCAGCCTCACTGTCCCTCTTTCAATCCTTGAACACATCATGCTCATTCCCATCTCATGACCTTTCCTCTTTATGTCGATTCTTCCTTATTTCTCCTGGCTTCTCCTCTTCCCATTTGCTTGACTCCAAGAGAGCTCATTCAGTAGTTCAGCCATCTTGACAGGTGTGACCTAGTTTTAAAGGATGAGCCCAACACTCTGCTGGAAATTGGCATTGAGAAAATGGAGAAAAAAGCCAGTTACATGTGTTAAACTAAACCTAAAAGTTGGTGTCCCATCAGGGTGAGCCAGCCATGATGGGCTCTTCTATGAGAACTTATGCACTGACTAGAACGGCCATGTGCTGGATTATGCATAGAAGTTCAGACATGAAAGATGCAACCCCCATCTCTAAGAAGTGGACACACAAGTTCAGTGCCTTGAAAATTTTAATGTGCATCTAAAGCTCTTGGGAAGCTTGTTAAAAATGTAGACTCCCGAGGCTTCACCCCAGAAACAAAGATGAATAAGACTTGGGTGATGGGTCTGGTTCAAGAGGAACACACCAGAATGGCTAAACTGAATGTTGAAATATTAAAATATTCTTTATTTATTGGTAAAATACCAAATTCCCCACCTTCCTGCAGAACACTGCACCCATTCTAACTGCACTGACTCTAACTGCACTGACCCTAACCCCAGACCCCGTGGGTCTCCCCATAATCAGCAAACAAAAGAGTTATACCTTGCAGAGTTGGGTACTCTGAAAGCCCCTGCTGGTGCTATAGGTAGCATTCTGCCCTATTGGTACCATTCACTACTATTTGTTAAATATTTTGTATTTCACTCCTGGTAATGGGGCATGGGAAGCTGCATTTTGTAAGGCACCTAGAAACTTCTGATCTAAGGGACATACTAGCCATACCTTTGGAAAAACTAATCTCACGGACTGATGAACCAAGGGTGATAAATGCCATAATCGAGGCCCGGAAAAGATGGGGAAGGAACAAGAAGAGTGACCTAATCTTCTGGCACTGGGGCATGGGGCTGTTGGAGAATGCTCCGAGAAGACCTAAAATGGGCAATGTCTTGGAAGGCACTCAGGAGCTCTCCAAGAAGCAAAAGTATTAGAAGCCTCAGTTGCTGTCCAGTGATAGTCTCAATTTCGCAAGAGACGAGAAGGGTCCATATATGCAAAGGCAGATTACTAAGCAGCTGCCTGGAGACTGAAAACAAGATAGCAACACTGAGGTATAGAGAAGGAATTCCTCCAGTGGTTGAGGCACAAAGAAGGACCATTTTCCCCTTTCTGTATTCACCCCACAAAGCATCACCCATGAGCACCCCAGAGAGGTGTGTAGGGGTTGATGGAATTTGGAGTGTGTTGGTGGATTAATTTCTTTTCAGAAATAGTCTCTCTCTCTCCTGTGCATTCATGAGAAGAGTATACTTCCGCACCTTTGACCTTGGGCATGATCACCTGACTTGTTTTGGCCAATGAGATTTGATTGGACAGGATACGTCAGAGACAGGATGTGTTTGTGGGGTTCAGTGAGGACTCTTGCATATCTACCGTCATTATAAGAAAATCATGCTCTGGGGCGTGATCCCGGCGTTATGGGATCGAGCCCCACATCAGGCTCCTCCGCTATGAGCCTGCTTCTTCCTCTCCCACTCCCCCTACTTGTGTTCCCTCTCTCGCTGGCTGTCTCTGTCAAATAAATAAATAAAATCTTTAAAAAAAAAAAAAAAAAGAAAATCATGCTCTGAATAGCTCCCTGGTGCCAGGAGGAGGTTGAGATCAGCCAACCTATAGGTATGTGAGCTGAATAAGTAAGTGCTCATTGCTCTGTGCAATTGTGATGTTGTGGTTGTGGGCTACACAGCTACAGAGAACCGATGGAATGTTGTAGGACAAAACCATGTCAAGGGCTGGAGAAGCCCACCCAAATCAGATGGAACTGCCTTTCTTATTTTGTGCCAAGGTAGCCAAGGGATTGGCCATGGTTCCAGAATATTCTCTTAAGAACAGAAAAAAGCCAAAGGAATTAGTATCTAAATATAATCCTCATATTGTATTTCGACAATTTATTGCACACCACTACCTGCTAGGTTCTGTGGTGCATGCTTTAGGCAGATTATCTCATTGAACTGACTCTCAATCAGTCCCATGTCCCTATGCTCTTTTTGGATAATCGTGAGGCCCAGAGGGGGACCAGTATGCAGACTGTGCATTTTTTGGTTCCTGTCTAGACCATTCAACCCAAAACTGAAATAGCTGAGCTGAATAAGGAGCTGGGCTGTAGGGGGTTGAAGTACGGGAAGGGTGGGGTAGGGGAGGGGAAGGGGACAGAAGGCTTAAAAATAGTGGGAAAAATATTGCATAAGGGCTTGGAGATAAACAAAGCAGTAGTTACAGTGTCTCTTCCCATGACTCAAATCACGGGTCTTAAGAGTGTGTATTGGTGTTTCTGAGTCAGGGAAAGGTGTTCACTTTTCAGCAAAAGCAAAGGGCCCACACCAAACAGCCTCTGGCTGTCTTACTCTGAGGGCACAGGGGGGTCAGCGTGGAACTCTGTTAGAATCAGAAGAAGAATGTGATGCTGGCTGACATGCACTGAGCATTACTGTTGTAGGAATAAGGGCTTTGCATAAATTATCTCCCTCAACAAGCTTCTAAGGCATGTGCCTGAATATTCCCATTGCATGTACTAGGAAACTGAGGCTCGGGGAGGCAAAAATCACTTTCCAAAGCCAAAGGAGTCGAGGGGCTTGAGTTAGGGGTTGGGATGAGACTCTACACTTGTCTATATTTCAAGCAATCATTAACAATTACACAGTGAGAAGTGGTGCTTGAATCTTGAAAAATTCCTATTTCATCATATCTAAGGAATAAGACAGGGGAAATGGCAGGATCTCAGCAGGAAAAGGCTGTCCTAACTGTATTTCATCTCATTTCAGCTCATGCCATCAGTGGCTGAACGAAGTGGCATCTGAGCAGATTGTTTTAGGACAAGGCAAGTAGTTGGAGGAGCCTTTAGAAATCAGATGAGTGTCCAAGTTCCTATATACCCTACGCTGTCTGACCTAGATGAGCCCTGGCAGAGCCCCGGCTTTGAGGGGGTTCTGAGGCACAGACAGTTGAGAGAAGCCAAACTCTCATTTCAGGGAGGGAGAAGCTGAAATCCGAGAGGGGAAGTGATTGGCCCAAGGTTCCACAGTGACATGGTGGGGACCTCTACCCACAAGGCAGGTGGCCCCACACCCAGAGCCACTCTTTTTCTGCTGTGTCATGCGGCCCCTCCCTTGTCACTTCCGGGGTGTGACTCATGGTGGGAGCTAATCCTGGGGCTCTGCCTTCCCAGGAGCTCTCTCCAACAAATGTCACTTTCTGGTTTTGAGGAATGAGGAAAGGATTCCAAGAAATGAAATGTTTGTAAACTTCGTGTTGTCTCCTAGAGTTAACCCCTTTCTGGTTGTTTTGGTTTTTGGCGGGGGGGAGGAGGGTTGGAGGAAGAGGCTCCCTCGCCCATTCCATTTACACATATACCAGAACTAGAGCAAATGGAGGCATTTAGAGGTGTGTCAGCCAGAGTAAGCAAGGAAAAAACCCCTACAGCCATCGTATTCTTGGTGGGGAAAATTCTCAGCACGCTCTTGCACATGTAAGCTTTGCCTCACTCCATCTTCGTGAGCAAACACAGGCGTGGATGGTGCCGTGTCCGCCATTCACGGAAGGACTGCTTGCTCAGTAGCTAGAACGTCTTCTAGAGGTTTAAGAGATGATAGTGTAGTCCAGCACATTCATATTGAAAACTGGCTCCCTCCGGAATCTCCACCTAAAAGACTAGAAATCGCCTTAGACCAGCTCAAGCACAATGGAGATACTATGGAAAGAATACAAGGGTATACCCCAGACCGAGAAATGGATAAGAATCAGGACTTGGCAAGTCAGACAGAAATGCTTCCATCTTTTCTTCTTTGGGCTTCTCTCTATGATGTGTCTTCCCCCTCCTCCGTTTCCATAGATTCTATGGATCAGTATTCTCGGTTGCAAATGAGAGAAATTTCAGCTGTACCAGGAAGGCACGATGGCCGTGTTTGCATCCAGACCAGACTGCGATTATATTTGGGTCACCCTGGCTATAAAGCAATGAATGGGGTAAGCTGCAGCTTATTCCTCGACATTTCTTAGGGTTTCATTCTGTACTGTCTCCCATCATTCTTTCCGGATGCCCAGGCAAGCTGCCTTTGCAGGAGGAGGGAAAACTGGAGGGATTAGAACGATGTGTATGTTTCATTTCAAGAGAAAAGTTAATTTTATTATGAGCAGGTTATTTAGAAAGTGACAGCTTTGCAGCTGGGAACTCTTTTTTACTACTCCTCTATAACCTTAACAGCTAACACTTTTTTGATTGCTTATATGTGCCAGGCATGGCTCTCAGCATTTCCCAGATATTGGCTCATTTCATTCTCATGATGATCCAATGTGGAAATGCAATTATGGGTGCCCTTTGACAATTCAGGAAACTGAGGCACAGAGCACTTACCCAGTTTGACCAAGGGAGGGCTGGGAATTGAACCCTGAGAGTTTAGCTCCAGAGCCCAAGCTTTGGACCACTCCACCAGTTAGCATTTTGTAATGACTATTAGTGTATGAATTACTTGCCCGGCACATCATAGACCTTTGTTCATATTTTGTCCTTAAGTCTACACAAAAGCCATGGCTGGGGGTCAGAACCATGCTGCAGATGAAGAAATTAAGGCTCAGGGAGGTTAAATGGTTGGCCTCAAGTCCGAGAATTCAGTGGCAGAGCAGGCCTTTGGACTCAAATCTAACTGAACACAGAATCTGGGCTCTTGGCCACTGGGCTTCAGCTTCTAGCTTTAACACAGGCCTACAGAGGCTGGAGTCTTAGCGAGAATGTGCTAGAACATGGTCAGAAAAGAAAAAAAAATGCGTGGAGGGCTTTAAAAGAGCAAAGCAAAAATAGTAAGTTTGAAGCAATTTTTTGGTTGGAGAAGGAAGATTAAAAAAAGAAAGAAAAAGAAAGAAAGAAAGAAAGAAAGAAAGAAAGAAAGAAAGAAAGAAAAAGCACTGAAACCCTCCAACTCCCTTTCGACGTATCTGAAATGGATGCATCAGAGAGAGAAAATCTGGTAGATATTGAGCAGGTTACAAGTTCCCAACAGCTGAAAGGAGCCAAGCTGCAGACCGATCATTGTCAGAAAAGCAAATACAAATTTGCCCCAGAGCAAAATAACTTTCAGAAAATCAGGAAGAGGCTAGATGGACAGTAAGTTATGAACATAAAACCCTTTGTATCCGACCCAATTAACCCTAACCCAAGGCAACCCTGTGCCTCTAAGCTATTCATTTAAGGGTTTTACGATTTATAGGCAGCCTTTCTCAGGGGAGGTCCTGCCTGGTTCTGATTTCACATTTCCCAGCAGCACATGTGTAATCCCACCGCGTCACAGCTACACTATTAAGCCAAGATCAGAAAATGCACGTTTCACAGGATGGAAAGAGACCAGAGGAGTCCATGGCCGGCCCTGCTTCTCTCCCAGTGGCTGGTGAGAGCTCGGGGGAAGGTGCGCCCTGCAGCCTGCCTGCTTCCACTCCTGGGGAGGGGTTGGGGTGCTGATCTGCTCTACCTCTGTTCTCGAAATTCAGCCTCACATTTGGTAGGTGGGATCTTGTGGCCACCACACGCAGAAACTAGGTAAACCCAAAGTGAGGATTGCTACCTTCTGGGAGGGAAGAGACACCACAAAGCATGCAAGACTCTTGGGTAGATATGGACAGAGGCCACAAGGCAGAAGCATTAGCATCTCCTGTGACTTCTTCAGTTAAAACATCATCATAGGGACGCCTGGGTGGTTCGGTTAAATGTCTGCCTTGGGCTCAGGTCGTGATCCCAGAATCCTGGGATCAAGCCCTGAATCAGGCTCCCTGCTCAGTAGGGAGTCTGTTTCTCCCTCTACCCCTGCCTGTGCTCTCTCCCTCTCTCTCAAATAAATAAATAAAATCTTAAAAATATAAAGAAAATTAAAATGTCACCATAGATGAAGAGGGCTTAGTTCTGTGGAGGAGTGGAGGGCCGGGATCCCCAAAAAGGTTGTAACTGAGGGCCTAGAGGTGAGACTGAGCCTGGCAGGGGAAACAGCAGACCTACCCTTTGCCACGACTTGGAGAAATAAATCTGCGAGGGGAGCCCCAGTGTGTCTTGAAGAGCTCTGTGGTCATTCTTCTCCAAGGGCCAGGCCTTGCGGTGGGAGCTGTGGTCACTGAGTTGGGAAACCTAAATGCAATGGGGGTAATTGGGACCTCCAGGGCACGCGCCAAGTGGCGACACTCAACCACCAAAGGCAAAGTGGTCATGATCACCATAATGGTCAGCAGAGATAGAAAACAGCAATCAGAACAGAGTGACTCGTGCAGACCCGTGGTGTTGGCTAGTTGACCAGTGTGTTCCCAGAAATGAAATAGGAAGCCCACTGAATCCTTACTTGATCTGTATAAGCCGGAAAGTTCTAGATCAAGTGGATAAATGTCTAACCTAATCATAAAAACACAGTCAGGGCCCTTCAATCAATCTCCAGACTTGAGCTCCTTTACAGGTCCTGAACCCCTTGAACGGAGGGGATGTTGAGGCCTTTAGAGGAAGGACCCCAAAACTGTCAAAATTTATACCGTTACTCTTTCTCCCAGCCTTTTCCAAAATGGCCTAAGATCCTTCCCCAGGCTAACTACGTATTGGGGAAGAGGAAGTAATCAGCCCTTTTGGGGACTACTGGACCCCAGCTCCAAACTGACACTAATTCCAGGAGATGCAAAGATCACCATGGCCCTCCCGACAGAGCAGTGGCTTAGGGAGGCCAGGTGACCAATGAACTTTTATCTCAGGTCCGTCTTGCAGTGGGTCCGGTGAGTCCCTGGACCCATCCTGTGGTTATTTCCCGAGTTCCAGAATGTATAACTGGAGGAGACACACTCAGCAGCTGGCAGAATCCCCACATTGGTTCCCTGACCTGTGGAATGAGGACTCTTATGGTGGGAAAGGTCAAGCGGAAGCCACTAGAACTGCCTCTACCTAGGCCAAGAGGAAACCAAAAGCCCCACCGCATTCCTGGAGGGATCACAAGGATCAGCCCCACCACTGAAGACTTGAAAGGTTGTTGTGGCCGGGCTGGCGATCCCAGCACGGCCCCACTCGACTTGTCTATAGGGCCTGTGCAGAAGACGCTTGGAGAATCCCATGGATGGTCATGAGCTTAACCAGGGGGTGACTCTGATTGCAGCGGATGTGCTGGGTGTGGTTCTCTGGCTTGACTAAATTAACACATAACCTGGTATCTGCTGTGTAACTAGGGGTCTGGCAAATACCTTTTCCTCCATCCCTGTCTGTCGGACCCCACCAGAAGTGCTTTGCTTTCAGCCGGCAAGGCCAGCAATGCATTTTCACTGTCCTAGCTCAGGGGCACATCAGCTCTCCAGCCCTTGGTCCACAAGGAGCTTGGTGGCCTTTCCCCTCCACAAGAGATCACACGGGTCCATTACAGTGATGATACTCTGCTGATTGGATCTTGGGAGCAAGAAGTAGCAACGACTCAAGACTTCCTGGTCTGACATTTGAGTGATGGAGGGTGGGAAAGAAATCTGAGGAGAATTTGGATGCCTTCTGCCTCAGTGACCTATCTAGGGGTCCAGTGGTGTGGGGCATGTCAAGATACCTCTTCTAAGGAGGAGGGTAAATTCCTGCAGCCGAGAAAGAGCTTAGTGGGCCTCTTCGGGTTTGGGATGCAGTCTACTCATTCAGGCAGCTGGCTCTGGCCCATGACGTCATGCCAGTTCCTCCACCCCTTGGCCACAGGGTGATCCAGCCAGCGGTGCCTCCGTGTCACCGGCAGATGGGGAGGTTTTGTGGAGACTTTGGCGGCCCCTCTCTATGAAGCACAACACAGGCCCTTAGGATTTTTGGAGCAAAGCCCTGCCCTCCTCTGTGAGGAACTCCCCTTTCAAGAAACAACGCTTGGCCTGCTACTGGGCCTTAGTAGAGGCTGAACACTTCACCGTGTGGCACCTAGTTACCACATGACCTGAGGAGCCTGTCATGAACTGGGTGTTTTCTGACCCACTGAGCCATAAACTTGGGTGTGTAGGGCAGCACCCCACCATCAGGTGGAAATGTCCAGCATGTTGACTATATTTCTTGGGACAGGTTAGCCTCCAGGACAGTGTGAGGCAGTTCTCTCTGTGTATCTATCTCCTGTTGGTTCTGCTTCTCTGGAGGACCCTGATGAAAACATTTAGGGTAGAGGTGACAGGACAATCGTGCTGAGATCAGAGAAAGATTTGGAACCAAGAAATGGAGGAGGCTTAGAAGGAACAGATTTCCCAGCAGAGGGAATAGTCTGTGCAAAGGCCTCATGAGAGGAGGGCGCCTGGCGGATGGAGGAAACTGAGGTCCATGTGGCCTGAGTAAGGAGAAGGAGGGGACAACGGCATGGCATCGGTCATAGACTCCGCAGGTGCCAGCCTACATAAGGCCCTAGACAGACCAACCATATGGTTGATCACCTCCCCAGGACACATCCAAGGAAAGAGGGTGCTACTGAAAACCAGGACAGTGCACCCACACCAGGGCTCTCTGGGACAATTGATGGCCCGACCTTTCAGGCCACATGTAGGGGCTTGGAATTTATCCTGTGAGCCATGGGGGGATGATGGAGGTGTTCTAAGGAGAGGTGTGACGTAATACTGTTTGTGTCTTAAAACCCACTGGGGCTGCTGTGTCGAGAACAGATCAGGGAAGGGCAAGAGTGGACGAAGCCAGACCACCGAGTAGGAATGCTCCTCAGGACTGCAGCAAACAAACCCTGCCTGAGATTCTAGATGCCTCCTGGTGGAATGTGGACTCAGGACTGCACCATCAACTCTTACCAGAGTTCCTGGCCTGCCCTCCTGCCCCCACAAATTTCAGACTTGCCAGCCCTCACAACCACGAGAGTCAATTCCTTAAAATCTCATTCTCTCTCTCTTCCTCTCTCGTGCTCTCTTTCTATATATGTGTGTGTGTGTGTGCGCGCATAGCATATATATATATTTCTCCACATATATGGCTTCCACGGATCTCCTGTGGGTTCTTTTTCTCGAGAACTCTGTCTAACACAGACACTGATGTGTTGGCACACGGAGAGAATGCCATGTGAAGATTGGGGCTTTGCTGTCACAAACCAAGGAGATACCAGAGGGCAGAACAGAGGCCGGGAACAAATTCTACCCTGGATCCTTCAGAGACAGCACAGCCCTGTTGACACCTTGATTTTGGACTGCTGGCTTCCAGAACCGTGAGACAATACATTTCTGTGGTTGTAAGGCACCCAATTAGTGGTGCTTTGTTATGCGGGCGTACAGATTCTCGCACATTACTAAAATGGTAGCTTGGACCAGAGGGTTTGCAGAGGACATGGGAAGCAGTGGATGGATTTAAGGTGTGTTACAAGTCAAATCTGGGGGACCTGGTGAAAGTCGGGCTATGGATAGAAGGAGGGAGATGCATCTGGGAGAATGATGAGGCTTTTTGGCTTCCCCTGTTCTGCCACTTCTGAAACCCTGTCTCTTCCCACTCTTTGTGCTAAACTGCATGTTATATCCTGAGGAAGCTGTCCATCACAAGAGGTATTGTTGACCCTGTTCTCGGCTCAAGTGGATGGAGTCAGTGTCTGGGCTGCCTGGGGTTATTTGAGAACATGGGCTATTTGGTCCCGATGTGGAGGTGGCTGAAGGAGAGCTGGGTCTCTGCACTGGAGTTTCCATGTGCTGGCAGTTCCATCTCCTTGGAAGCTTCTAGAGGGAGAAAGAAGAGCCCAGCCTTCTTAAACTGTGACCCCAGGCCTGTTGCTCCTGCTTCTGCTCCTGAGAAGACCAGCAGATGGCTCTCCACATTGGCTGTTGAGAACCGCAGCCCTACCCCTGTGGACAGTTGTTTGGAGGCAATCATGCAATAGTAATCTAAAACATTAAACTATATAACTTCTAGAAGGATGACATAGAAGGAAACTTGTGTGATCTTGAGGTAGGTAAAGAGCTTTAAGATATGACACTGAGTGCCTGTGGCATAGGAGAAAATAACTCAGTGGACCTCAACTAGTGAGCGGGTCAACGATACTAGTTGTGATAGTGATATGCCCATTCAATGGAATATTACTAAGCAATAAAACGGGAACAAACTCTGGATTGGCACAAAGATATAGATGGATCTTAAATGCATCTTGCTAAGAGAAAGAAGCTAGACCCCAAAAGCTATATATTGGATGATTCCATTTAATGCCATTCTGAAAAAACCCCAAATCCGTAGAAACTGAGAACAGATCAGAGATGGCCGGAGTGGGGAGATGGGTTGAAGACAAAGGCACAGCTTGAGGGATTTTGGAAGGTGGTGGAATTTTTCTTTCAGTGGTCGGTGTGCAAAGCCATGCATTTGCCAAAGCCCATTGGACTCTATACCACAAGGAGAGAATATTTCTTGACATAAATGTAAGGGAAAATTCAGCCAGGTCATGGGGAGAACCCAAGATGGAATGTAGTCTGGCAAATGAATCAAACTTTGCTGCAAATGAGTAAGGTCCCCCTCCACCCCACCGGGGGGGGGGGCAGTGGGGCAACAGCGAGCTGACTCTGGTTAACCATGTTCTGACTGGACACCAGGAGGCTCAAGCCCCAAAAGAACTGTCTGCAAGCACTGTCCTCTAGTTGGTAAAGTCTTTCTTCACAGGGGAAGGGTCAGCAATTCTGGAACTGCTTTCTGTGTATATTAGGGTGGGACACATCAGCCAATACGTTGTAGATAATGAGTTTCTCATCGTCTGAAGAAGAAGTTACAGATGAGGAAGTTTACAGTCAGAGGTGTCAGTATAAACAGAGTTTTAAACATGTCTATGCAGATAAGAAGATACAAAGATAAACATAGATATGTGTGGGCACATAGTATGCACATGTAGACATACATTCCCTAGCTCTGTCTCTGGAGAAGGCATGAAAAAAAAAAAAAACCCTTATCAATAAATACTCGTAGTACCTAAATCTTATTCTCTAGTAAAAGGAAACAAGGCTCCTTGGAAAAGGGGTTGACTGCAGGGCTGGGGCAGGGACAATCCAAGAGTTTGGAGCGTATTGTGGTGCCAGAAACTAAGGAAGTGACTTTAAGAAGAAAAAAAAAAGGAAGAAATATATGGTAAAAGACCACAGACACTTTCAATGGCCAAAGCATTGGGGAAAATTGAAGCCATAAAATAAATAATGATATGATTGCTGTAATTAACCTGAAGAGTACACCAACATCTTTGAATTCATACTGACAACTACATAATTAAATACATAAAGCATGGGGTAGAAAGGGCACCTCTTTCTTACAAGAGAGTTTCAGTGAGTAGATAGAAAGAAGAAAGAGTGTTGAAGACTGCCATCAGAATCCTGCAGGAAAAAGTGGGGCAGGCAAGATCCACTGAGAGAGGTTAAAATTTTGGTGGGCAAAAGTTTCAGGAGAAATAGGATATTTGCAGAGTCTTGAAACATCTCCCCCAATGTAAATATTTATTCATTGCAAAGGGAAAAATTCAGAGTGGAGGAAGTGGGCAGTCATCACCTTATCCCTGAGATCAAGGTTAACATCACCTGGGAAAAGATATACATCACCCTGTGCCCCTGATGGGATTCTTCCCAGTAAAGTATAAACTTAATCTAATGGTGGAAAAAACATCGTACAAATGCAAACTGGGAACCATTACAAGGTAACTGGCCAGTACTCTTCAAAAGGTTCCGGGTCATAAAAGACAAAGAAAGACAAAGTAGTTGTCACAGATTGGAGGAGATTTAGAAGACATGAAGATTAAACGCAGTGTGAGATCCTGGACTGATTCCTGGAACAGAAAACGGCATCAGTGGAAAAACTTGGAAAACCCATAAGAAGTCTGTAGATTAGTCACTAGCATTGTACCCATGTGGATTTCTTATATTTGATGAACGTATCATGTTATGTAAGTGTTATCATTAGCGGTTGCTGGGGGAGGGGTGTGTGGGAACTCTCTGTGCTAGCCTGCCAGTTCTCCTCTAATTCTTTTTTTTTTAAATTTTTTAAAAAAATTTTATTTATTTATTCGTCAGAGAGAACACAAGCAGGGGGAGGGGCAGAGGAAGAGAGAGAAGCAGGCTCCGCATTGATCAGGGAGCCTGATGCAGGACTTGATCCCAGGACCCTGGAATCATGACCTGAGCCAAAGGCAGATGCTTAACTGACTGAGCCCCCAGATATTCCAATGCTCCTCTAATTCTAAGAGTATCTCCAGGCGCGTTGGGTTGGCTCAGTCGGCTAAGTGTCCCACTCTTGATTTAGGCTCTGGTCATGATCTCAGGGTCATGGGATGGAGCCCGGTGTTGAGCTCCACGCTCAGCGGGGAGTCTGCTGCAGATTCTCTCTCTCCTTCTCCCTCTGACCCTCCCCGCTGCAAGCTTTCTCTAAAAATAAACAAGTTGATTAAAAAAATAAAAGTATCCCCAAATAAAGTTTTGTTTTCTTAAGCTATTGTTAGTCAACGTTTGTTGCTTGCAAAAGCATTCTGATGTTAACGCAAAGATCTAACTTGGAATATGGCGGTGTGACAAATACAGCTGAATCGTATGGCTGCTCATTAGGGGTACACTTCAGGGAAGGGAGCTTGTGGGGAATCCTGTATCTAACAATCAACAAAAACTCCCCACAGTGGGAATTCAAGTAGAACCCATCCGTTTTGCAGCCAACACCTACTACTAATTTTTTAAAGAAATGGACTGGAATTTATTCTAAGGAGGGGGGTGGAGAGAATGGTAAACAGTGGAATATAAAATGCAAACCAATTTATAGTTTCCAAAGGGCCTAGGGAGGCTGCCAAAAATAAGGTTGGCAGAAACGAGTGTACTACATGTCTAAAGAAGGAGGAAAAAAAAAGCTTATATTACAAATCCCATAAATATTCTGAGAGTGGTAGGTAAGGCGTGTTTAATACTGATGAACAAAGTTTTAGCATGTATTGGAAAAACAGTTTCTAATATAAAATTACCGACGACTGGAAGTTATCTGCAAAATTTTATACCTAAGTACTTGCAGATGTGATTTATTTTTCTGACAGCACCTCCTATGTAATGAAAGTGGCTTTTAATAAAACATGAATGCAGTTAGGTTTTGCCAATTAGGTTCAGAGGAGTTGTAATCAGTCTGATTCAAGTTGATATGTGGCTCCTTAAATTCAGCACTGACCCATAGAATGGCTTCAGTATTTCTAGCGTGTTGGTGAAAGATGAACTCCCCAAGCTCTGAGTGCACAGCAGAAGGGAGGTGACTTCAGCTAAGGGACACAGCCCTCCCCCGGGGAGTGCTCCTAGTGGCTGCAGATTATGTGCTCTGGGGTGAACGTTAACGCTTTGCTACAATGACAACTGATACGAACATGAGTGTATTTTCCATTTCATTTACTTACGAAAACCTGGGCCTCCAGCTCATGTGTGCAAACATCTAATATCCATACATGGACCATCATTTACAAATCAAGCAGCCCGGAAAAAATCAAGTCAGGTCACTATGTTAGCACACTTCTTGGTGCCCAGGGGGATTCCAAAGGACATAAAGACAAATTCTTTCACCGTGAACACCTTAAAAACCTCTCCTCAGGAAAAACAAAATGAAAACAAAAAAAACCCTCAACACTGCTTTTTTTCTGGTTGTAGGATAAGAGCATCTGTATTTTGGATTTTTCATTAGGGTTCCTGAAATTGTATATTCAACAAATATTTATTGAGTCCCCACTATTTGCAAAATAGAGAGGGCAGAGGAGTGGAAATATTATTGGACTCGAAGCCAGAAGGCCTGTCTTCTACCAGTTGTTCCAGTTTTTACATTTAAAAACAGTGACGATGATTCTTGCCTTGACTAATTCACTGGAATGGTGGGGAGACACACATTATGCTTTTAAAATACATATAAGGGTTTTGAAACTTTAACCTTACCATGCAAATGTAAGTTACTGCTGAATGCCAGGGGGTACAGTAGAAGGAACCCTGGTTTTGTTTTGTTTTTTCATTTTGTTTTGTTTTGTTTTTTGTTTTTTGGAATCTTTGGGGTGGTTGGGAAGGATGGTTGTTGCCTCCTTTCAGGTTTTAGGTTCCATGCTAGGTCATAGATGAAAGAATTTCATAGGCCTGATCTCATCCCTGTTCTGTAAGGATGGGTAAATTGAGGCTAGGGATGATGCGGACACTCAGCTAAGATCACTGAGCTGGCACCAGTCGGGATAGGCTCTGATACCATCCCGAGCCCAGGCGATTCATCCCCTAGCTCACCTGCTTGCTTGTGAAGCCAGTTCACAATGGGACCCTGTAGAAGATATTCTGCATGAGTGAAACAGGCACAAATGCCATGGGAATAGCGAGGAATTGCCTCCCCGGAGCTGCGGTTCGGGGCACACTTTGTCAGCTCTCCCTTCCAGGTTCCAGCCTGCAAAGTCGGTAAGAAGAGCTCGTACTTTCTCGCTCTCTGCAGCTGCGGCTTCCCAGACAGGAACTGAAACACGCCTAGCGGTCATTCGTTCATTCCCAACACCGAGTTTCGTCTTTCCTGTACCTCGGGGCACTTCCAGATTCTGGACCCGAAACGGAAGTCCGTGTGTGAAATAGACACACAAGGCAGCTTCCCAGCTATTTTAGTCTATGCTGGCTTGCCCCGGCCTCCCCTCTAGCCGGTTTCCCCCTCTAAGGTTACTGGAATGTCAAAGCAGAAGAATAAAGCCGTGTTTCATGCTTCCATGGGATAGCTCCAGCTCCTGGTTTGGCATTCACAAACCAGTGGCCAGAGATGGAGGCTGGTAGACTCTTTACTTCACCATAGACCATTCCAGTACGTATATTTTATTGTATTATTAGTCTGATTGGAGCATCTTGAACTCTCTTGGAGTTGGAGTGAAGCGTTTTCTAACTTGAAAGTGTTTTTTTTTAATTGAATGTGTTATTGTAGATTTGAAATTATGCATTTTGTTCAGAGGCTTTGAAGGGACAAGTCTGAACAACAGGAGGCAATGGATTCTAGAACTATTAAAAATGGCACATAATCAGAAGTAGAGCTGGAAGTAGGTGGAAGCTAGTTGAAAATTTTGATGTTTTACTCATTGCGGATTTGGGGCTGGGGGCATTAATTTTGATTCCAAAAATTATTTCAGTAAAGCATGATTTTATTAGTAATTAAAAATTGGTAATTAATGTAACAATGCATTAAAGCATATTGTATTACTTCCTTAATTACAGAGTGTTTCAAGCGCTCCCTTAAAGTTTGAACTTGAGACAAGTGTCTCACTGGCCTCGACCTAGCGCTGGCCCTGCAGAAGACATGCCTACCATCCCACCAGGGACCTGTGGACTCGAGAAGAAATCTTGTGTCGCTCTTCTGGAATCAACTCCGAGCGGCCCCGTTGGGAATGCGCTCCTCCCTCTCTCATCTCCGAAAAGCAACCTCGATGCTGCTTTGATAACACGAGTGTTTCCGCAGGTCCTCTCTGGTTATAGGGGGGATTCCACAGTATGGACTGTGCACGTACTCCTCCAACCTGAATGTGGACACCATCATCAGGGACTTTCTAGAAGTGTCGATTCCAATGCAAAAGTCTAGATCAGAGTTTGAGAATCTCTATCCTAGCAGGCTCCCAGGTGATGCTGACGGCGCTGGTCCCTGGACCACACTTTGAATAGCCAGGTCTGCAAACTGATGAGTTGTGGGCTGGACGGACCTTACAAATGTGGTTTGGTTGGCCCTGCCATTTAAAAAATATTATCTGGTGACCTTGCCTGGTAGTCTTCCATGGTAACCAAAGACCAGAGAGGGGTAAGGGCTGCCTCTTTAGACATGGGTTCTCCATTTCCCTGTGGTCCTTGCCACACATAGGCACACCGCGCACATGCCTACCCCATTCCACTTCATTGGCTAGTGACCTGGACTGTGCAGGCATTTGCATTCGTAACCCCGATCTCCTGTTTAGTTTGTCCATAGCATTGCCTGACATTTACCAAGATTGGAAACCCGTCTATTGTCTCCCTGTCGTCTCTTTTATCCTTAAGCTATTGATCTATGTATGTTCGTGGCATTAATAACAACTTACCACATATCAAAAGGCCATGTTTAAAATTAGCCTTGTGAGCAAGAGGAAACAGCAGTAATTCTAACTCTCTAAAAGGCTCAGACCTTAACAACTCTTGGATTTTGAAACTACTGGAAAATTTTATGTGTGATTAAGGACTAAAGAATTAATAGGAGCACCATCGGTTAATTCGTGTTTAAATTTGGCCAAGGTATTTTGTAGCACTTGGAGCCGCAAGCGTGGGATTATTAGCTGGATTTGCAGTCTAAATATAAAAATTATACTCTAGCTCATATGATTTGAATGATAATTACCAAGTAAGTGACTATGGGGGCATAGGTATTTCAACTGCCTAGTTTTTGTCAGTCACCGGCCATATCTAACTGCTTCTCAGATTCTGTTGGTTTTATTTGCTAAATATATCTCCGTCCGTTCCCTTATCTTCCCTTCTGGCCACTGCTCTGGCAACATTTCTCATCTGGATCTTTGCAAGAACCTCTTAAAAATCTTTTTGGCTCCCCGTGTTACCATGCTGCAGTGTTTTTCTGCCTTCCCGTGGAAGTAAAAAGCAAAAATGTACCAAGTTCTTTTTTTCCTCAGACCTCAGTGATTCCACCATGCGTAAGACAAAATATAAAATCCTCAGCTGCCAGGCAAGACGAGGCCCTCTCCATCTGGTCACCAAGCTATCCACTTCCCACACCACATCTAACACATGATCCATCCATGCTAAAGTCCCTACAGCTCTGGGAATTTCCCACAAAGTACGTGTACCTTACAATATAACAATACTTTGCTTGCTACTTGCTGGTCCCCAAGTATATTCATTGCTCCATCAAGATGTTCTGCTGTAGCACTTATTATATACAGTGGGGGTCCACACTGTGTGGGCATTAAGTTCTAATCAGAGTCTAGGGCAAAAATCAAGTGTAGTTAAAATTACCTTGGGAAATTCCTTATATCACCCATAACTATATATATATATATTAGTTTGGGGTATAAACAAAGCTGGTGTGTGGAACAAAGAGCTGTTTCTTCAGTTGATCACTACGTCAAGTAGTTGACTTATATTTAGGAATTCTAGAGGAATTTAATTTCGTTGGGTTTCCATTTCCCCAGCTATGGAATGAGGGAGTTGAACCAAATAATCATTGAGGTTTAATATTCTAGACTAAGAATCACACAAAAGTGCCAGGCAGAGAAAATATATAGATGCTATGCCCAGGGTGCCAGGTACTTTGGAAGGCTCAAAGAAAATATTTAAGTGTAACGAGATGAAGAAATTTTTGCTCACTAGAACTCCAGGGACGTGGAAATTCTAGGCAGGCCAGCTTGGAGGGTCTGTTCCCCCCCAAAAGAAGCAGTTGAGGGAGAAGGTCAAAGCTACTCTTCTCAGATATGTGCCAAAGAAAGAAGTGGGTGGGAACATGGGCTTTTGGAAGATGTTGGGGCCTGAAAGGAGTCGGGGGTGGCAAGATGGCAAAAGGCTGCGTGGTACAATATGGCGCCTCTCCAAACTTCCCCAGGCTTCGGGAAAGTTACCAAACTCATTAGCCATCAAGTGATTGGGCTTGTTTTTTGGTTTTTGTTTTGTTTCCTTAGGAAAATGACATAGAGCCTGCCATGTGGCAGACCTCTAAACCAAGAAGGCAATTGGTTTGAAGAAATAATTCAGGAAAAATTCTCTTAAAACAATTATGCCAGGGAAATTGCAAAAAATTAAAAAAAGAACAGATGCTTAGTCAAAATCTGGGTGATTCACATCAATCTCAGACCCCTCCGCCTGACACTCTTTCTGAAACAAAGCGGAGCCCAGAGTGGGAGGGAGCTCTCAAGTAGAAAGCTGTGACTTTCTCTCATCCTGATGAATCAATTTTCCAGAGTAGTGAGTTTCAATTCCCTCCAGACTCTGTCCAAAGGGCTCCTTCTGTTCATGAGAAATCACAGTACTGGAGGAAACTCATTTTTGACTCTTTTTCCCCCAGAATTGTTACGACACTTTCCATTTGTGAACTGTGGTTACTTTTCTTGCATGCAGTATCCAGCTCCCGCTATTCCCAATGTAACTAATGGCTTGATTTTTTGTTTTTTCTTTCTTGTTAGATGGATGTCTGTGGTCTGTATTAGGTTCTCCTTGTTGTGAACAAGGTTCTAACTTTGAGCTTCGGAGAGCAGTCTTTTAATCAATCAACGTGCATGCAAGGCATATTTCCCATTTTACACTAGAAAGAGATATAAAGAAATGTCTGATATAATCCATGCTCTTGTATGTTTCTTACTCTGGCAAACTTAATTGTACAGTGCAATAGGCAAATGGATCATAGATCTTCTGAGTTTGCAGCTGGACAGAATCTTAGAGTGCTTAGTACAGCACTCATTTTGCATAGTGTCTGAGACTGGTCAGGTTTTGGGGTTTCTCTCTAGGACCGTATCATGGCAGATGCAGGACCAGTCTCCCTTCTTATACTTCTTTTGTGCCCTCCAAATCTGGGGCTGCTTCTGCCAGACTGTGTACAACACCTGACTGATAATATCCTTCCTGGATCTTATTCATAGGCCAGGGCAACCCAAACTTTAATTTCTATAGGTCCTGGGTCACCTGGGTGGCTCACCGGGTTAAGCGTCTGCCTTCGGCTCAGGTCGTGATCCCAGGGTCCTGAGATCGAGTCCCGCATCCAGCTCCCTGCTCAGTGGGGAGTCTGTTTTTCCCTCTCCCTCTGCATCCCCCCCATCACCTTGTGGGCTCTCTCTCTTTCTCACTGTCTCTCTCTGTCTCTCAAATAAATAAATAAAATCCTAAAAAAAAACCAACCCATTATAATTTCCATAGGTTCCAAGAAGACAATGAAGTGGCCAACGTAAGATTTTTGTAACTCATCCTTTTCCTTTACACATTAAAGAGGTAGAATTAAGCTTTGCTCTCATCCTCCTTCCCCAGAGTTTTGCCTCATTCTTCTCTCAAAATATATGATCTTCTAGGCCTATCTTTTCTTTTTCTTTTCTTTTTTTTTTGGTAGGGACACACATATAGAGAACTAGTTCTCCATGAAAGGAATTAAAATAGACTACAATATGATAAATGGCAAATGACAATTGTCTTCAGGCTCCACGTCAAGGATTGCTTGGGGATGGTGCAGACAGCAGCAAATTGCAAAGTGTCTACAGGGACCACCGCTACCCAACTGCAAGTAGTACGCTCCTGTGGCAAAGTCGGCTTCGTATGACCTGCCGCTCTTTTTCAAGAGAAGAGGAAACCCTCTCTCTCTCTCACTGTGTGAGAGAGAAATCTGCTGAGTTTTAAAATTCTGACACTTTTTTTTTTTTTTTAGGACAACACAGGACAAGCAAAACACCTCCCTACACCAGATGCATGTGCTTGCACACTCTCCCAGAGGCCACGCTTTGCCTCACTTTCCTCTGGTGGGGTGTGTAAGCATCCCGATGCCTGGAACCAGTCTGAGATGGAAAAGATGGGTGGTCTTTGGATGGAGAAGGAGCATCAAAGAAAAATGAACATGGTCTTTGAAACAGAGTTGTGTTGCAATCCCACATCTATCATTCACTTGATCTTTATCTGGGGCAAAGAAAGCAACCTTCATTCTCAAGATGGTTTCCTGATCAAGCAGACTCTGAGACGGAGGTTGGGTGCAGGAGTTTTATCGGGGAGGGCTCTCAGAAGCACCACCAGAGAGGACTGTGGGAAGCAGGACTGGGCAGAAGGAGAAGTCAAGCCATGACACAGGTATACCAGAAGACTTTAGCTGACCCCAAGGGAAGCTCTGGACAGGGACGGTCCTTCAGAAATGTCCCGAATTAAGGCAAGTGTTCCAGACCTTTATATTCTTACAGCAAGAAGTCACAGGGTGCAGGCTGTCCCCTGGAAGGGAGTAGCAACACCTTACCAATTTGGGGGGAGGAGCGACAGTGTGAACCCTCAGCAATCAACACACTCAACAGCAGAGAGAATGAGTGCCTTTGTCTCGAAAATGGGGGCAGCTCTCTGGAAGGCAGCTCACCATCTGCCACAACTTCTGAGCCTCAGTTTCCTGTTTGGTGTGACAGGGATGAATATACTTATCTTTCTTGGACTTTATACAGGTAAGGTAATATACCGTAGGCAAAGTGACCAGCACAGTACTTGGCATGTATTCAGCCCTCAATATACTATTATCAGTGGATAGGAGCATGAATTCATTTGAAGTCAAGTATCAGAAACAACAGGCACAAAGCCATGGAGGTATGCACAAGTACGACAAGTTTAGGATATTAAGAAAAGCAAAGAGATAGAGACAGTGGGTTTAACATAATTGATCAATGGGGATATATACCACAGATTAGATAGTTTGTGGCCAGATGATAGAGATTCTTCAAAATTAAGCAAAAGAATCAGGACCGAAGCAGTAGGCAGTGAGGGTCGGATGTGACTCTAACCTGCTGAAGGCAGTCTGTGCTCAGATTCAAAGTGCATTCCTCTTGTGGCAGAAGATGACCAGTGAGCAACCAGCTTTCCTGCCTGTGTGTATAACGAGGCAAGCAATTTAGGGTAGACGTAAAGAAAGGCTTTCTTAAAAGGGAGAAGAGGAAGATGGTGATACTACTACTCATGATAAGACACCGATTGACGCAGAATTTGCTCTTTTATTCAGTGGGGTAGAAAAGTAACTCAAAACTTTGGAAATTTGGCTGGGGCTTCTTGGAATATACATGGGTGCTTGGGGGAGATCACCCCATTTCACCATCTCTGCAGAACGGTATAGAAGTCTGGGGGACAGAGCTGCTGTCTGCAGCAAAACACAGGGACTTTGAGCACAAAGAGAGAAGCTCAGGACAGCCTGTTTGGTGAAAAGTTCGGAGAGCATCATCCATCAAGAAGTGATCAGCTTAAAGAGTGGGCATCAAAAGTCAGCTTGCATCCCACAAATAAAGGTCACTTTACTGTCTCCCCCCGGGACAAAAATGCACTGTGTGCTGCTCAGAGCCAGTGGAGACGTGGGCAAGATGGGCCACATCTCCTTTAACGGTGGCCACAGATATTTCTGGGCTGACAGCTCAGCTCCGAGTCACGGAAGAGCATGAGGGGATACACAGAACTCACTTACACCCCAGTCAATGAGACTGTAGACTTTCTCAACGGTAGCAATTTTTTCTTCTTTCTCTTTATCAGCCTCTTTTTAAAAATGTCACTTTTGATCTAGGGTTGAAAATGACTAGCTTGGAAGAGTTGCATTACTTGACCCTCGAAGAACATTTTTTTTTTTTAAAGATTTTATTTATTTATTTGACAGAGATAGAGACAGCCAGCGAGAGAGGGAACACAAGCAGGGGGAGTGGGAGAGGAAGAAGCAGGCTCACAGCAGAGGAGCCTGATGTGGGGCTCGATCCCATAACGCCGGGATCACGCCCTGAGCCGAAGGCAGACGCTTTAACCACTGTGCCACCCAGGCACCCCTCGAAGAACATTTTTAACTGTTGAGGCTATGCCTGTTGAAAATATTCCCTCTGCAAAACCCGGGGAGAGCTCTTTCTGTGGATTTCCACCCCCTCGAGCAGCCCCTTCCTCTCTTAATGAAGAAATCATTTTTTACAATGTTCATTATGAAATAGGGAATGGCTTGAATTATCTCTCTCTGCAGGGACTTCCATTTATCTGGAATATTCAAAGTAATTAGCTGCACCTACCGGTCAGGAGTAAAGGAGATAGCCAGGGGCAATCTTGATACATTAACAAAAGATGCTTATAGCTCTTTTAACCAAATCCTTAGTGACTATTTGGATACTTAATATATTTACAGGAGCAAATAAAGAAAATATTGACAAATATGAACAAAAAAAAAATATTGATGAGGAAGTTTCTAAAGTCATTATCTGGGGATTGCTAAGGATGATATTTTAAATTAGTGTGGATGCACCCAGAAAATTAAGTAAGGCATTTCAATGTGGAATCATATTTCCTCTTCAATGGTATACTGGGTGTGTGTCTGTGTGTGCGTGCGTGTGTGTGTGTGTACACATACGTGTGTTTTAAGTGGACATGCTGATGTCTGTGCTGTCTCGTGGCCTGCAAACACAAACCTCAGTATTAGCTGCTGATCACGAGTGTGCAAATTCACATACGGGTCAGGGACTGAGCCTCAGGGAGCCGGGAGCTGTTGCTGTGTCAGGCGCTAACCAGCTTGCCGGGGACACAGAAGCAAATGTTTTCACTCCCTTCACCGGATAGCCTGGAAAGATAACTCTGCGTCAGGTAGTTACTTCTAAGTGGAACTGCTGGTGTAGGGTTACTGGAGTCTTTCCCCTTTAGTGCCCAAGGGCAAAGAGCATTGTTAATGACGCCTACACCGGAAAGCAGGTTAAGAGGGTTGACACCGAACTGTTGGCGGTATTGTAGGTTAACACTTGGTGTCCTCTGACTCAATGCGTCGATGCCAGTTCACGCTTTGTAGCTTCTCAGAAAACTGAAATTTAGACGTCTGGAGGCGGAGGGAGTGGAATTGATGAATCATCGGTGGGGAAAAAAAAATGAAATACATCTTTGTTTCTTTGAACTCAATAACACCCAGTGCCTGAAATGAGAATGTGTTAATTACAGAGATTTCAAAGCCAAACTATAGCCTGCGGGAGGGTAAGTGTGTTTTTACTCAGCGCTTTAACAATACCTTTACGGTAGGTGCGACAATACACTGAACACAAGGGATGTTTATGGGATTCAGTGACAACAACTCGTGAGCACCCAAAGCATGACAGGACATAAAAGGTCTCACGTGATTCCTCTGATCAAATTTAACAGCGCCTTCTCTTAGCCGCCCCTTATCAAAAAGATGCCTCTTTCCCATGGGATCCAAAACACAGCCTCCAAAAATTATAAAACACGACAGTTACTGAAATGCACGTTTAATTTTAGACAGAAACAAAGAGAACCTTGAGTCTTGTTCTTGTCTACAATTAAGCTCATATGTTGTTTTCAATACTGCTCGAAGCATGCCAAATTCCTTATGGATGGTTGGGGGGTGTGATGGTGAAGAGGTTGGGTTTTGGAATCTGAGCTCTCTCCTCTCACTTCGGTGATTCTGGTACAGTCCTGGAGCCCCTTCAGATCTGCTTCCTTCTTTGCAAAATGGGAGTGAAGATGTTCACTTCTCTTAAGGATCAAATGAGATAACAGATAATATTCGGAAGCCGTTTGGGCCAGTGCCGGGCACATAGTAAGTGCTCAGTAAACACTGACATTCCAATTTTTCCCCCCCCCAGGTATACAGGTGGAAGACTGGGCATCTTCTAACAGAAGGAAGGGCATTTTTTTTTTTTTTCTGTTTGCCTACATTCCCATAAGAGGGAATCTGAAAGCAGTCTGGAGCATTTAAGATCACCTGGTCCAAGTCATCCTTTTATACCACAGAAAAACGAGGACCTGGAGAGGGGAAGGGACTTGCTCCAAATCAGAGTGAATTTTTGGCAGAAAGAGGACTAGCTAGGTCCAAAGTCCTGATATCCAGGGCAGTATTTCTTTACCACATTCTCGGTAGTGTTTGAGCACAGAATAAATAACTCGATGTTGTCAGTTAGTGGGAACATTGAGTCTAGGTCACTCTTGCTAGGAATTGGAGTGAGTGTTAACACGGCATATTTTACTAAAACCTTTAGGTGGGTTATCATTTTAAAAGTTCCTTTGTTTATGTACTTCAGTCCAGATTACGTGTGAGTTTTTGGGTATGTGTGTCTGTCTATAAGCCTACGAGTGTAATTCAAGCTGGACATCCACACTGAGAGAAGGGGTAGTCTTTTTCATGGATATCAGAGTTTTCTTATTTTAAGACATCTGGCCGAAAATTCTGCTATTAGATGAACTCTTATGAGGTAAGGTAGACTGTCACTAAGAAGCTCATCACACGATAACAACAGATATGTTTTAAATAAGAATAAATCTCCCATTGGTTTGTTTGTCAATTCTGCTAGCCGTAACTACACAAACCAAGGAATTAAGGAAATAAAATAGGAATATTTGTAAGCAGCACGGGGAGATGTTTCTAAATACAGCACTTCTCCCGAAGAGTAGAGCCAGGGAACAAAATTAGAACATTGGACACCAGCCAGATTAGTTGAAGATGATAAACACCAGGGCAAGAGGAATCATGAAAGTCTCAAGCATCACTGAATTTGAAAGAGTTAATGAAAACGTGTCTGATCTCACAGGTGACCATTGGTTGGCATGGCCTTCTTCAGTCATCGTGTTAGTTTCCAAGAACACGGACAAATGGTTAGGAAACCCCATTGCAGTTGTCACCAATAGCCACAAATCCTGTATTTGGGAAGCTAGGAACAAGATCATGAGCAAATCAGGCCATCTCTGAAGCCTCATATCTAATTGAAGGCATTTAGCTGAAAGTAAGAAAAACTAGGCATCAAAGGCTTAATATCTCAAGACCTTTATAGACATAGACCCTTCAAAGTTGGTTCAGCAGCTGAACAATGTCAGAGCATTGGATAGTCTATGGAATAGAATTATCTATTGGATACTCTATTAGAATTCTTTGGAATTCTCTTAAACTTTTTCTTATGGTCCCAACATGGCTGCAAAGACTCCAGGCATCATGGCTGCCTTTGAGTGCAAGAGTGAGGCAGAGGCAAAGTCCATTCCCTCATGAACCTCTGTCTTTGTATGTTAGAGGAGAAGCTCTCCCTGAAAAGCTAGACTTCTTCTTGTGTTGGTCTCCTTCCAGCTGCAAGGAAGGCTGGGAAAGACAGTTTTTGCCAGGGAGAAATGGGTTGGCCGGCAAGACTTGGAACAGTCATGTTTCATTCCCTAGAACCAGACCCCAAAAACACTCGGGTGCTGCCAGAAAGGAAGTGAAGATGGGCTCTCGGGCAGGCAGTCTCCCTTCATCAGTCTTCTCTTGCAACCTGGGGTCAGCGGAAGGCTGGGGGGTGTTGGAGGGGCTGCCGGCAGAGGCAGAAAAAGATATTCTTGCAAGTTAACTGCCCGTGATGATGGGAGATTTCTACCTGACCAGATGATACATTTTCTCCTGTAAGACAAACAAAATCCAGCCAGCTTTTCTGTTCTCTCTTCACCTATAGTGTTTCTGAGGCTGTGTTGAGTTTCAAGATGCCCTTGTTGTAAATCACGTTGGTGAGCAGAGGTGACTCTGTGACTTACAACCCACCATGCTGCCTCTGCAGAGCACAGCACCAGAGCCTAGACAGTGGATTTGATTCAGGGGAGAGAACCAGGGCTCCTCACCATTTTATGAGTTTGGCAAAAGCTGAGTTTCTCCCAAAGGCCCGAGAACAATGGCTTCAGAGCAGAAGCCCCTCCTCTGACTGAGCTTAAGATACAACCTTGGTTGTTTTCGTATTTGTATTACTAACATTAATTACGAATTAATTATAACAATCATCATTATTTAATAGTAATTACTTGAAATTGAATAATGCGGAGCAAGAGAAAATAAAAGCCACTCAGTGATAATTACTATTTTCATATTTTTATGCATCTTTTTCTAGACATATGCTCCATATAAATATATTCCACATAAATATGTTTAAAAATGGGATCGAGTTATATCCTGTCAAGTTTTTTATTCTAGATTAGTATTGAAAGTTTTATATTTAATGGGTGCTTATAATTCTAGTTTTAAAAAGTTATCATATTTTAAAAATCCCTTTTCCTATTTTTCAGTACAGTTGATGCTTGAATGACAGGGAATTGGGGGCACCAACCCCTCTCACTGCACCACAGAGTTGAAAATCTATGTTTAACTTTGACTCCCTGGAAACTAGCCTACTGTTGACTGGAAGCCTTACTGATGACATACACAGTCAATTAACACATATTTTGTATGTGATATGTATTCTATATTGTATCCCATATTGTATTCTTACAATAAAGTAAGTTAAAGAAAAGAAAAAGCTGTGAGGAAAAATCATAAGAAAGAGAAAATACATTTATAGTCTTGCACTGTATTTATTGAAAAAAATCTGCATATAAGTGGGCCCACGCAGTTCAAATCCCTGTTGTTCAAGAGTGAACAGTATACTGTCATTTTTTTCTGTTTCACTCTTATAAGTTACACTGTAGTGAACATCTTTACACACAATTTTAAATATATATTTTATTATTTTTTTTTAGGATAACCCATGGCAGTGAAATTGATGCGTTAAAGGGCATCAACTTTTTAAAAAATTTTAGGCAGAATATAAAAATCACAAACTTCTCCCCCTTTTTTAAATTGATGTTATAATTTATACAGAGCAAAGTACAGCTCCCGAATGGATCATTAATATTTACACATGTATCCGCCAGATATAGAATGCTGGCATGGGGGCAGCTGGGGGGCTCAGCGGGTTAAGTGCTGGACTCTTGGTTTCAGCTCAGGTCATGATTTCATGGGTCATGGGATTCAGCCCAGTGTGGGGCTTTGCACTCATTGGGGAGTCTGCTTGAGATTCTCTTCCTTCCCCTCTATTCCTCCCCCATGCTTGCGTGTGTGTGCATGCGTGTGTGTGCGTGTGTGCGCACACGCTCCCTCTCTCAAATAAGTAAATAAATCTTTTTTTTTTTTTTTTAAGAATGTTGGCATGAACATTTTAACATCTCAGTATTGATTGTATATTACAAAGTGCTTTCCAGGAAGGTTGAACCAATTCACCCTTCTTCTAGAAGGATATCATCATTCTTATCATCTTTATTATTAAAGCCTTGCCAGCACTGACTCTTAACGCCTTAAATATCTGATGTTTGGTGGGCAAAAAGATGATTTTAAATTGCACGCCATTGTCTTTCTTAGCTACTTGCATGTCTAGTGGGCATTATCTTTTCTTATCTTTTGCCATTAAAATTTGGCATGTTGGTGGTATCACAGTTTTGGAAGAGTTGTTTAAATTAAGATTGCTAACACTTTGACATTTATTTAAATATCCTTTCCAGTCTGCCATGTGCCTTTTAATTTTGTTTGTATTCCCGGCTGACAAAAAAATGGTAAAAAAAATTCCCAGAGGTACTAGTGTTCTCTTTCATGATTTCTTCTTCTGATTTTATCCTCAGGAATTCCTTGCCATTTTGAAATAATTTAAATAAACACCTACAATTTCTTTCAAGAAAGAAAAATGTAAGTCACTATTTAAATGATCTCAAGATCATTTTTGAAATTTCCATGAAAATTCACTGGTAATTTATTTTAATAATGGTGGAAAGAGTGTTACAGGTGTCCCATGAGGCTATTTTCATCATACATTAAGAGTTTATATATACTAAGGTCTATTCCAGGGCTTTCTTTTCTGTTCTTTTGAAACTGCCCATTGTAATTATTTTAGATTTATGATACATTTCAATATTTGGTTGGGCAAGGTCTTTTTCACTGGTCTTTTCCTCCTATTTTTCTGCAGTGGTCTTGCCCCTTCCTTCCTTCCATTTTTCTTTCTTTCTTTCTTTCTTTCTTTCTTTCTTTCTTTCTTTCTTTCTTCTTTCTTTCTTTCTTTCTTCTTCTTTTTGAGAGGGAGAAAGGTGGGGGAAGGGCAGTGGGAGAGGGAGAGAGAGAATGTTAAGCAGGCTCCATGCTGAGCGCTGTGGGGCTGGATCCCATGACCCTGAGATCGTGACTTGAGCTGAAATCAAGAGTCAGATGCTTAACCGACTGAGCCACCCAGGCGCCCTGCCTGTTTAATCTTCTAGATGAAAATTATTATCTTTTCTCTAAAACTCTAGTTTGCAGTGAACCTATAAATAGATTGCCTCCCCAATCAGAAACATCATTCATCAGTTTCACATGCCAAAACCTAGTGTGACTGAGACAGCCCTCAAGATGCTCGTGTGGTCTTCCACATTCCAGCCTCTTATGCAACAGACTTCGGACTAAGTGACTAGCTTTGGCCAATGGACTGTAAGCAAAAGTGACTAGGGTCCATTCCAGGACAAGGAACTCACAACCTGGGACACCTCTCTCCTTCCCTTCTGCAGAACCCTTTTGCAGAGCCAAGTATTGACATGTCAGCATCATATCTTGGAGAAATCCTGGATCTCAGAGGCAGTCCTAACCCACAGCAGGCTTTGCCTGAATAATAGACAAATGTTTATTTCTCAAACCACTGATATTACAAAGTTGATTTGTGATGGCGTATCAGACTCCCTTATGCCTACCTGTCTTCCCAAAGCGTTGAGGGGCCATCTGGGACTCCCTCTAACTACTCAGACCCTATGCCCAGTCCATCAGCAAGCGCGGAGCCTCAACCTTTCATATTTACTCAACTCCAGTAATTCTCACCCCAGTCATTGCAAAAACCGCAGACCAGTGGACGTGAAATGAGGTTTTTTTCATATCTGTGGGGCTGCATGAACTTTTTCCTGGGGGTATGAGAGACAGCTAGTGTGAGGTAATTGATTTCTTTGTTCTCCTTCCCCAAGTGCACATGCCTGAGAAAGATGCTGGGCTCATTCACGTCTTGGTGCTTCTCTGTTCTCCATTACCTTCTCCACTTTTTACAGCAGAAGAGCTTGCCCAGCATCCACTCCTGAGCTTGCTCTGGCACTTTGCCCTGGGGTGGAAGCCCCTTGGGTTCCTTGGTGAAAAGAATAAAGAGGTATGTATCAAAGGACTGGCAAACATCCTTGGTCAAGCATCAGTGCCTGGTGCTCAAAACAAAACAAAAAAACAAAAACCCAAAAACAAACAAACAAAACAGCAACAACAAAACAAAAACAAAACAAAACAAAACAAAGGAAGAACTACCTGGGCCAATAGATCATTTGAACACATTTTGGAAACAGGTTCGCTTGTCATTTAGCATACAACCCAGGAGTTCCAATCATTGAAAAATCTTGCTACAATAAAAGTCCTTTCACTTCTATTTATGTATTTTGGGGAATAAGTTTTCTCAGCACCTATATCAATAAAAATTACAATTAGGATAGAATTGATGTTGAGCCCTGTCTCATCCTAGCAGTAAGTAAAAACCATCCAAGGAAACAAGAGCCCCATTAACCCCCTGAAAAAGATGCACTTATAATAAACTTTAGTTTTTTATGTCTAATCATTATTCAATAGTATTTGAAATGTGTTTATGTTATTGCAATCAATTGTGTGTTAATAACACATTTATGGTATTGTAATCAATCGTGTATTATTGTGATCAACTGCATGTTAGAATTTCTGGTAATTCAATCAGAAAAAAAATTGCCAGGAATTTATAGCCATAGGAATTTTTAAAAAACAAATTTTAGTTTTTACACATACTTTTATGCAGGTTATGCTAGGATAATCAACGAAGACCTCAAACATTAAAATATATTACATCAGGATAAAAATCTATATGGAAACGTAATGAAAAGCAGAATGAAAATATGAGAGTTAATAGATAAAAAAAGAAAAAACAATTAAGTGTCATGGAAAAGCTTGTTAATGTACTTTTAAAATGAATGCAAGCATTTAAGTGGTATTTAATAAGTCATGATATTTAGAGTCAATTGAATATACTGAAAAGTGTGACATATAACAATTTCATTTGAAACTGTCAACATTTACAGTAAGCAGAAATTACATTTTTTGTAACTACATACACTTAGGTTGAAACATTTAAGATGTTAACTTAAAAATGTGGGAAGGAGCTCAGAGTTTGTCAAAATCCCGTTTTGGGTGAACAAGAGAAAATAGTTTGGAGACTACTGTCCTAGAAGAAACAATCCATGTCTGTTACCCATGCTTCTGCAATCGCCCCCTCACTGCTCCCTCTGCTGCTAGGCTGGCCCTTCCCGCTGTCAATTCTCCGCTCAGCAGCCAGACTGGGTTGGTGTTTTTGTTTTGTTTTGTTTTTTTAAATGAAATCAGACATCATTATTCTGCTTGCAAACTCTCCAATGTCCTCCCATCACACACAAACTCTTTCTTGTGGTCTATAATGCCCTTTGTAGCTTGGGATCTGCTATCTTTTACCTCCTTTCTCCTTACTGGCTTGACTCTTGTCATTTTGGACTTTCTGGTTCTGGAATGTGCCAAGGTCATTTTGGCTTCGGTGCCTATGAACCTGGTCTTCCACAGGACTGTCGGTCTTGTTCCACCCATCACTGAGGTAGCACTTACTCAGAAATTTTCCCTAATACTCCTGTTTGAAGCTGCCTCCCTATACGCTCTCTTTCCACTTTCTGCCTTATTATCTTTCCAGCACATAGGACTATCTGAAATTGTGATACATATTTCTTCCTAAGTTATTTTGGTATCTCCCTCCATTGAGGTGTAAACTCCATGAAGGCAGAAACTTTTGTCTGTCTTGGTGTCACTCTGTTCCCAGCTGGAGTAGAGCCTGGTACATACTAGATGCTCAGTGAATAACTGTTAATAAATGAAAGAAAAGAAATAGTTGGAAACTACCTGTATACAAATAAGATAACTATTTTTTCAACATAATAATGTATAGACTTTAAGATGATGTGTAAGAGAATTTAAAATGAGAGAAAAATTCAAGGACTTGATGTTTAGTGGAAAAGAGACAGGCTTAAGATATTTATATCTGTGTCCATATCTAAATATGTACATCATCCCACAGGAAAAGATGATATGAAATCCCATAAAAAGAATAATAATAGTTTCGTGGTTTTGGGTTGCTTTGTGCTGTGTTTTAAAAGAGTACTTGCATTTATGTAGGAAGTTTGGAAGTTTGAAAAGATACATATTAATCATATTAATATACAGGTTCTGTCTTAGAAGTTCTAGTCTCCATTGAATCTAGTTCTCAGGAAAGGGTATGAAGTCCATGTGTACCAGCCAAGACAGGCTACAGTAACAGATAATCCCCAAATATCAGCAGCTTAAAATGGATCCACCAATTATGGCCCATGGGGCAGGTCTGTACTGTAGCCTATTTTGGTATGGCCCACAAACTAAGAATAATTTTCATGTTTCAGCATCGTTTAAAAAGAAGGAGGATATGTAATGGAGATATGCGACACAAAGTCTAAAATATTTACTATCAGGCTCTTTACAGAAAAAAATGTGTTGAGCCCTGGTTTAAAATAACACAGATTTAATTCTTGCTCATTATGTGTGTCCATTATGGGTTGTGAGAGAGGGCTCTTCTCATCCTTGCCCGCCCTGGACCCAGGCTGGTGGAGCAGCCGCCATCTTGAATATTGCTGGTTACTCTGCCAGCAGGAAAGAGGGAGCTTTAGGAGTCACACACCAACAATTAAATCTTAAAGCCACAAGTGGTACATGTCATTTCTACCCACAGTTCATTGACTACAAGTAATCATGTGGCTCTCCACAATCCTAAGAGGCCAGGAAGTGGGGTCCGGAAGGCAGGAAATGATGGCTATACCATGAGAGGAGCCATAAGACTAAGGGCCACAGAAGTTAAGTGAATCTGCAAGGCCCACAGCTAGTTTTAGAGGTAGGAGAGTAACTCTAAGTCATATTCTAGTGGTTTCTGGAGAATATGACTGCATCTCAGAACACGGAACCAGGCAATATTGGAAATCACTTAAAGTTCCACTGTTTCTTTAAGTATTTGGGAGACAGAGTTTTTAAATAATTAAAGCAATGACAAACTGGAATCAGAACAGAAGTCATAAATGCTAATATCGACAGGGGCCAGTCAGGTAGTGGGAGTGACGGGAATATGTAGAACACGGAGTAGTGGGGACTGTGGTGAACTGGAGGGTGCAATCCCATCTAAAGAGGGGGGCTGCTACTCAGCTCCAGCTGATTCTGGCCAATGCGGGGTTATTTTTACTTTATTTTATTTTGAAGAAGAAAATATTAACGTGGGTTTTTATGTGACACCATCGAAATTTTTAATATGGCAACAAATTCTGAAAATTTACAGAAATGGTTTGCCTCTCTGTCTCTCTTTTTTACTACCCCTCCCCGCCCCCCGCGTGTTCGTCTATTTTGTTTTCACTATAGAGAACAAACTGGAGGTTGCTGGAGGGGAGGTGGTGGAGGGATGGGTTAAATGGGAGATGGGGATTAAGGAGGGCATTGGTGATGAGCACTGGGTGTTCTATGTAAGTGACGAATCACTAAATTCTACCTCTGAAACCAATATTACACATTAGATGTTAACTGACTGGGATTTAAATAAAAACAAAAAAGTAAATTTACAAAAGTGAACAAACGGACCCATGTCCGTGGTGAATCTTCACTTGAAGGCTTCTAGTTTGAAAATCTGGAGTAGGGGAACTTGGTTTTTCCTGTAGAAGAAGGCTCTACCTGCTTGGGGTTAATGCCTTTGGATGGTCGCCCCTTGATTTTCCTAGTTAGCTCCTGGTTTAGGGCAGTGAGTGTCCTGCCTCTTCATACACCCATTTCTCCCTCTTTACCTCTTCCCATGGATATAAAAGAGGTTTGTAACTCTACCCCAGTCCGTGGAGGAAGTCTGGAGGGTGATTCACCCAAGCTGGGCTTGCTGTGGTTCAGCCCTACAACCTCGGGTTCTTTGAGGAGGAAGCAGCCTGGCCCTGGGCTTTCCTGGGAACAATGAAGTGATGGGCTGTCATAGACAATGTGCCATATGACTAGCCATGGCTGTTGCAGCCTCATTCCCGGGAATGGGAAATCTGACAAGTGCCCTGCCCCAGCGCCCTGGGTACAGGGCACATACTGTATCTCATTTTCTGCTTCAGGTCTGCCTTTAGGAACCCACTTGGCACTCACACATATGCAGGAACATTCCAGAAACTGCTCAGAGACTCTTAGAGGCATCCAGACCAAGGCAGTAACCATCCTGATAAGACATCCTCATATCGGCTTTCTTTCTTTTCCTATGTCACTTTCCAGCCCCTCACTGAGGGTTCTTGAGCCCATGTCCCATCATAAATCAGCTGCACACAAGCCCTTGTCTTAGGCTTTTGCTACTTGGCGAAACCAAGTCAAGACAAAAGGAACTCAATAAATGTTGAATAATTAAAAGATCCATACATAGAAATGAGGGCTTGCAATTTGCTGCAGCCAGGCCATTCGTAGGAGCCCAGGGATTCCAGTGGAGGACGCTGCCATCAAACACTGACGGGAAATCTGTGGATTTTAATGCCAGATTGCGTGAAGACTAACAGGCCTCCTTGGGATCATTCCACACCAGGACAGATTCTCTGCTTGTTCGGCAGAACACCCTTCTGTCTCTCAGTTCCCTCCATCCAGGCATCAATATCCCACTTTCCTAACCAACTAAATCTTCCCCCTTCCTCCAACACATCCCTTATTTGTGGGAATCCACTAGGCCCGCGGTGGAAAACAACCACAGGTGCCAATCCCAGTGGGCTGGTCATGGCGGCCTGGAGAGCTGGCTGGAGGAATCTGAGGCTTGCTGTTGAGTCAGGGAGGGGTGGTCTGATTGCTTAACTGCGTCTGGTACCCAAGGACCCAGGAGTGGAGGTGGTGACAGCCGTGTCACACATTTGCCCTCCATGCCCAAGGCTGTCTGCTGAGTTTCTGAACTGTTGCCCATGCTGGTTATAAACACCCTCCTTGAAAGCAGAGTTTACGATTATTTTTATCAAATCATATATTTTGAGTTCACTAACGACAACGTTAGACCTGGTCTGTCCTAGCATTTTGCCCTTCCCCACTATCATTTCGACATCTGCCCCCAGTTCTGCATCACCATGTGAACTAGGTTATTTTTTTTCCCCATCATTCTTAAAACAGTCTGCTGAACTTAAAGAATTACAGTATTTGGTCCAAATAACCCAGGAAGACGCCACATGCATTTATGTGTTATAAAAACAGAGGCTCCTAGAATAGCATGTTTAGAAATTAGAGATGACAGACATCTAACAGGTCATTGGCAGCCCTGTACCATTTGGTTTAACGTCTGGTATTTCTACAGAATTTCTTTTAACGATCCCTATTTTACCAACTATTTCCTTCATGCCTACAAGGAGACCTGATTCATATATATATATATATATATATATTTTTTTTTTTTTTTTAAGATTTATTTATTTTTGAGAGAGAGAGAGCAGGGCAAGGGGAAAAGGGAGAGAGAGAATCTCAAGCAGATTCCCTGCCGAGCACAGGGCCCGAGGTGGGGCTTGATCCCACGACGCTGAGATCACGCCCTGAGCAGAAACCAAGCCAGTCACTCCACCGACGGGACCACCCAGGTGCCCCTGACTTCCATCTTCTCTTCAGTCATAATTAGAGGGCCACTGCCTCACGGAGCTTACGTCAGCTCCTTGCCTAGATTTTAGCTCTCAGAAAATTTTCTAAAGCATCATCAAGTTATTCTGTTTGCACAACCACCACCATAACACTTAAACGCAAATATTTACCCAGGAGGTGTTTCGCCAAAGCAGTTCACAACACACATGCACAAAAGCTGCAAGCAGTCTGCACATCTAAAAACAAAGGATCGATTAAATGAGCTTTTGTACGTCTATGACATATACTCCTAGGCCGTCATTACAGACAATGTAGATGCAAATTTATCAATTTCAAATAATGGTTACAATAAAGACTTGAAAGTGACAAAAGTAGATTACAAACTAGTATGTACACTCTGCCCTGATTGTTGTTGGAAATTGTGTATTTATTTTTCAAGTTCGAAATGTCACGTATTATATACCAGTTCACATCAACTAATGCGGGATGGTGTGATGATGAGTGCTGTTAATTTTCCTATTAGTAGTATCTATCCCTCCTAATTTGTCTATACGGAACACGGAGGGCTTTTTATAAACAGAAAAGAAATCATTTTGACAAGAAAAACATCTTGGGCCCCTTGTTTTCTTTCATCTGAATATCTGGCTAAGAGGGGCCAGTCCCCGAGAGTTCATTCCAAGACAGCCACGGAGATAGGACCTTTACCAATCATTATTTACCTCCCTGCTCACTGGCAGCGTGTGCTAATAATGGATGACCCCTCTGAAGAATTTTCTGGAGTTGAATTGCCAAGGCCCCCACTTTGGGCCTGGCTGGCTTCAGCAGAGGCATCTTCCGGATTTGCGAATTCTGCCAGGTACATATTCTAAATCTTTCAAGCCCTAGCATGTTTGGTGCTCCCTGAAGCCACTGATATCCAGGTGCAGACCAGGTAAATAACTGTCCCCCACTACGTCCCCCAGTGCAGGGCTGCAGGCCTCAGGCCACTTGCAAACCCAATCCCTCACTCCGTGGACAAAGGAGACAGCCTCCCCTATAAAGTTACCCCATGGGATTGCAGGAGCTCTCCCCTGTGTTCCCCTAAGCTTTGTTTATATCCCTTGGAACAAAGGCACAGAAAGCCACCAGGGCAGAAAGGTGTGTCCAGCCCTGGGCATGTCTCTAGGAGCACTGTGCTGAGTGTAACGTAACTCTCTCCCATCACCTTCACCGCCGCCCCCTGCCTCCCCCCTACTCTTTAAAACCCAACTGATTACAAGTGTTGTTAAAGGTTACTGAACTAGAAAAACAAACCATGCCATGGTTGGTGCATTCCTAATTACAGACGAGACTGTGTTGAGAACAATTGTTTCTGTACCTCAACATTTCTCTGAGTCTCCAACCAGGAAGTGGGCTGCTTCTCCCTGGCCACTCAGAAGAAAGGATTACTGACAATCTAGAAACTGCTATCGGCTTTCTTTTCCATCCCGAACTCATACGAAACCATTTCTCAAGTATCAGCGTTTGCAACAAAAGTCTTGAGCGGCTGACATTGCACCATAAAAAGCACACTCCCCAGCTTTGACCCCGAGGTATGTGCTCTCGCCCGATCAGATTCCAGCGGAGAATATCCTCTGTTGCTGGTTTCACGGGAAGGATGGAACATGGAAGCAGGGGCCGTGCCTGTTCCCACTCGGAGCTGGAGCCTGTAAGTTAACACCACCGATTCTGCTCCTTGTCCTTTTCTGTTGGGTGTTTTTGGTTAAGCGGCTTAAGGGAGTTCGGCTGCTAGGTCAGCAGCCTTCTACCCAAGTTGAAAATGACCCTGGTGGAAGCAAGCAAGCTGGATTGACCTAATTCATGGTAGGGTCCTCGGGGAGAGGAAGGAGAAGGTCTTCTAGTCAATGCAACGGAGTCTTGATCAGCAAAAGAAGCAGGCTGTCTGCGTAGACCAGCCACATTTTCCGGGACACCCAGCTCCAGGACGTCTTCTCTGGGACCGTACCCTCCCTTGCCTCATTGTCAAAGGAAAACGAAACAAGAGAAAAAAGGAAAAGCCCACAATACTGCCATTAACATGAAAGGAGACATGGAAAATAGGAAAACACCTGGCCTTGTCCTTGCTAGATGTTTGCTGTGGAAACAATCTGTTCGTATTTAACAAGAAATGACATCATAAAGCATTCACTGCCATCACGACGGCTCCTTGATCTCGGGAGTGGTACTTTCTCAGTCTGCATAAAACTTCAGGATTGCAGAAGGCAACTTTTCTGTACAAAAGAAAATGGAGCTGACAGAGAGAAAAATGGCCCACGGGATAGGGCTTGTGACAATGGCTTCTGGGCCATCTTGTCATTGGGCCAAGCCTCCGTCTTTCCGAACACCCCCCACTTGCCAAAGGGCCAAGGTGCTATAAAATGCCTTAAAAACATTGTATTTTAACAATGCCGCGCAGCAAAAACGGTTTGCTTTTAATGGCCATCTGTATAAAGTCCCTTTTTTATTTAGGAAAATCTATTTTAAATTAAATATCATAAGCCCACGAGCCATAGCAAACAATATTTTTGACCATATGCTCTGAATTAATATGCCAAACATTGCAACCTCGATTTTCTTCATAGAAAGTTGCCCCACCCTGATGTGGGCATGGTACGCCCGGAGGGTGGGTTGAGGGGAGGAATTTTCAATAAGGCCACCGAGGATAGGATGATGGCAAGGAACCAGCAACCAGGCTTCCCCGGAGTTATCTGTCTCCTGAATTATCTCAACTCAGATCCACTTCCCTTTTAAGAAAGAAATTCCCTCTGATGCATGTTTCTCCCTCATCTTTGCTCCCGGGAGTGCCAACAATGCAGCCACACTTTAGCTAACTTTGGAAAGTTGCTGGAATTCCTTTCATCTGTTGCTTGCCATCTGTTGGGGTGATATGGTTCAAAAGCAAGTACTTTCATCAGGTGCTGGGCAGAAATGGAAACTTGGTGTCCATATCCTAGTGTGGGCCACTCTCCCTATTGCCCCTACCCCTTCTGCAGCTCCCCTACTAATGGAAGGCAAAGAGCCACATGGCTACCTCGGGAGGCTGAGCCTCATGGTGACCAAGAATTGAGTGCACTGTTGGCACTTGATGGAGGTAGGCGGATTAGAAGATTCCCTTAGGAGGCGTCCAACTGCATTCTGTCTTTGCACACTGAGCATCAGATTGTCTGGGGGCTGGTTGCATGGGGAGTTAACAGGTGCCCCAACCCCTGAGTAAGAATATCAGATCTTTAGGAGATCACAGAGCTTGACCGCACGTGGCCGGCACTTCTCCCGTAGGGGCGGTGACACTGGGAGCTGTTTCCAGCTGTGAATAGCTTTCTTCGTGGAGACTTAGAAATCAGCCAGCCTTGAGATTTGATTGTCTGGTCTTGCTTCTTGTGCTCTCTCTCTCTCAGGTGAGCTTTTCTTTCTTTTGTCCCATTTTCTCCCAGTCTACCGTGTTTCCTTTCTTTTGTCCCTCTTTTCTTTCCCCCTACGTTTTTGAGTCCCTATGAAACCTTGGGTGTTACTATAATTGTTCTTAATGTCTAGGATTAATTTATTATTATTTGGATACCTACTAAGTGCTATCCAATGTACAAGTATCATTGTCAAACCTTACAACAGACACTTGGGTATCATCACCCCCCTTCCGGAGATGAGAAAATGAATTCTGAGGGAGTTCTTGTGAAATGCCTGAGCATCCACATTTCACAGTGATGGGTGCCAGACCCAGTCCACATCTGGGGAGTTCCAGAGTCCAAATTCTTTCTCCTGTGCCTTTATGGTGGGTACATTCCATGTTTGGGTCTCCTTTTTTTTTTTGTAAAATGGCTTTCATGGCTCCATAATATTACTGGGTCTTCCAACGGGGTTTCTCATTCTTCCACGCATTCCTCCCTTATCACTCTCTTTAAACTCTGTTGTCTAAGTCATAAATCTTCTACTGGATGACACTACAGGATCATACAAAGAGAGTGGTCAATCCCACAAAATAAGGAGTACAGAGTAGATCAAAAATCTACTTCATGCTGAATTTATAAGTCACTTATTCAAGGTGGCCTTTCCCAAATCACCACTTTCTGTTTGGGTCTATGGCTATCCTCCATCACTCACTCTACCTTTCATTGCACTTACTAAAGTTTAGAATTAAAATTGTATTTAATAGATCTCTTATCTACTAGACCAATGTGTCCATGGAGAGAGATCATGTTTGTCTTGTTCTTCTTTCTGTTTGGGTATTTCTTGGTCACCACTTCAAAACCCCATCAGTTCTACCTCTTGTTCCAGCTGGGGTGATGAGTGCTAGGCAGGCCTTGACAGGTTTTGAACATTTGCAATGGGACATTGTCCAGCCTTGTGCTCTGGACATGGAGGAAGGGGTTGGCGGACTTTTGCCAGATAAGTTACCCAGTCTCCTTTGTCAGCTGTTTTCCAGCCATTTTGGCAGGTAGGAGACATTGGTGGGAGACTGAAGGGCCAGAAGAAGGGAGAAGCAGGGGGTATTTCTCCCTTTCTTTCTCTGCCTCTGATGCAACCATGGCAGTAGCTAGGGGAAGGAGTCTGTGGTCGTAGCTCTCATCCTACAATCCTGCCCTCTCTGTGCCCACTTCTACTAGATAGTATCAGCCAATATTCTAGTCTGCCTTAGACACCCTTGCTTCTCATTGAGAACATAGTCATTGTGGGTTGAATTGTGTCCCTAAAAAAATATGTCCAAGCCCTAACCTCTAGAACCTTTGAATGGAATCTTATTTAGAGACAGGTTCTTTGTAGATGTAATTAGTTAAGATGAGGTCATACTGGATAAGGCAGGCCCTCATCCTATATGACTTTTGTCCTTGTACGAAGAAAAGAGGGCGGTGATCTGGAAAGGGAACACCATGTGAAGCTGGAGGCAGAAATTGGAGCGAGGCATCTGCAAGTGAAGGAACACCAAAGATGGCTTCTGTCATTTCCACTCTCTGTTCAAGGACTCGAAGCGATTTCTTATTCAAGAGGGCCCCTTTGCTCAGAGTTGTCTCATATTTTAAAATCTATGAATTTACTGAGTCTGCTGTAACAAAGTACTACCAACTGATGCCTGAAACAACAGACATTGTCCCACAGGGCTGGAGGCGAGAGGTCTGGGATCAAGGTGTCACCCAGGTTGGTTCCTTCCTAGGGTCGAGGGGGAATCTGCTTCACATCTCTCCTCTAGATTCTCTTGGCTTGCTGGCCAACTTTGGAACTTGGGGCTTGTAGAAGCATCACTCCAATCTCTGCTTTCATGGTCACACAACATTCTCCTTGTATTTGTATCTGTGTTCAATATTCCCCTTTTTATCATGGCACCAGTCATATTGGGTAAGGGGTCTGTCCTACCCCAGGATGACCACATCCTAACTGTACCCTCATGTGCTCTGTTTTCATAAGGTCACATTCTGAGGTATGGAGGGCTTAGAACTTCACTCTATGAATTTTGGAGAGATGACATTCAATCCACAACAAATATTATATATAAAAATACAGACAGAATAATATTGCAAACACCTTATCCATGCACATCTTGGTCAAGTTTAAACGTTTTTCCGTATTTGCTTCATATTGCTTTTGTTAGAAAACCAAATGTTATAGATACAGTTGAAGTCCCTGGGTCCTTCCACAACCCCCTTCTCTTCCTAGGGGTCATCATCATGATGAATTTGTATGTATCCTTTCCATGCAGGTTTTTATATTATTAGCACCTGCAAAGGAACCCATAAGCAATATATAGCATAGTTTTACATTTTAAGAAACTATTATAAACACTTTCATGCTCTATGTGTCCTTCCATTAGGATTTATCAATGTGAAAACCTATAGCCCTGATTCATGTATTTTAACAACTATGTAATATTTTATTATACAAATATCCAACAATACATTCATCTGTGGTTTTATTAATGGACATTTAGGTTGTCTTCACAAACAGTGCTGGAACAGACACTCTTGGACTAGTCCCATTGTGCATACAAACAGGTTTCTGTAGGGTGTATGCATATCGTCAGTTTTTCGAAATTTTGCCAAATCTGAAATGGCTATCCCAGTTTCTTCCTCTATCGGCAGCAGCATAGGGGAGTTAGTTCGTGGTCTACCTCTCCACCAGCTGTTGGTCTTTTCAGAGATTAGATTTTCTGGTGAAGTTTATTATGGTTTTAATTTGGTTGGTATTTCCCTGCTAATTCTGGAGGAGACTAAACATCTTTGTACATATTTACAGGTCATTTAGGTTTTTCTCCTCTGTTTATCACTGGTTCATATCCTTTGTTCTTTATACTTTCTGGACACTCAACTTCGTTGGTTATGTGCATGGCAAATATCTTCTCATAGGCTGTGGCTTGTCCTTTCACTTGGTTTAGCGTCATTTTATCATTGTTGTTTTAGAGAAATTTTAATTCTACGGACATCAGATTAACCATCCTTTTACTTTATGGCTTGAGCTTGGTGTAACTTATTTAAGAAATTTCTCTTTAAGCTGAATTTCTCTGTTTAAAGACTCCAAATTCCCACCACTTTACTTGGGAACTAATTTCTTTTCTAAACACCTTCCAGAAAAATTCCTGGACTCCCAGGGGTAGGGGACTGTCTTACACACGATTCTTTTACGCTGTCTACCTCTTCCAGTGTCTAAAACTCCTGTTCTTTTCTCAGATCTCACCTCAAAGTCTTACCTAGTATCTCCCAAAGCGTATTTTTCAAGATTTAAATCTGCAAAATAGCTCACAATAAAAGGGACCTATGGTCAATTAGGTCTGGGGGAAACCTGCACACTATATAATGCATATTGAACATGTCAAAGGCTCTGAAAAGTCCTGCAGCAGACAAACTGACCATAGCCAGCCCAGTGTTTCTCATTCAACCACTGAATCTTCTTTTGGGTAACACCTATTACCATCTTCTAGAACTAATATTTTCTTGCATAAATACTCCTTGGATTGTTGCAAGTCTTTCATTCATTTCGGGGGTTTTGGAAAAGTTGATTTTGATCATTTTGGCTGTGTCCTTTATGGAGGAGCAGATTTTCAGATTTCCATCATTCTGGAAGATTTGCCTCCTCGAAGTAATATTTAAAGATACGCTTAGACTAAGGCTGATGTTTCCTTTCCTGTAAAACCATCTATCAACGTTGTATTCCTCACTTTTTTCTTCTTCAAATCCCTTTGCATGCAGGGTCTCTCTTGAATGGTATAGAGATTCCATGAAGCTTCCTGTTGTCCATGGTCAGTAACTGTGGAAAGAGCTATTACAATCACCTTATACCTGTCTGAATGGCTAAAACCAAAAGATAAGAAAGCACAAGTACTGGCAATGACGTAGAGAAAAAGGAACCCTCATGCACTGTTGGTAGGAATGTAAATTGGTGCAGCTACCCCGGGAAACAGTATGGAGTCTCCTTAAAAATTAAAAACAGAAATACACAAATTCAGTAATTCCATTACTAGGTATTTATCCAAAGAAAAATGAAAACAGTATTTCGAAAAGATATAGGCACCCCTATGTTTATCGCAGTATTATTTACAATGGCCAAGATATGGAAGCAGCCCCAGTGTTTAGCCCCACTAAACAGTGATAGATAAATGGACAAAGAAGATGTGTATATATACACAATGAAACATTACTCAGCCATAAAAAAGAATGAGATCTTGCCATTTGAGACAACATGGGTGGACTTAGAGGGTATTATGCCAAGTGAAATAAGTCAGACAGAGAAATACAAATACCATATGATTTCACTTCTGTGGAATCTAAAAAAAATAAAACAAACAAGCAAAAAACAAAACAAAACAACAACAAAAAACCAACCTAACTAAAAAAAGCAAAAACCCCCTAAATACAGAAAACAAACTGATAGTTGCCAGGAGGGGGTTGGGAGATGGGCAGAATGGGTGAAGGCAAGTGGGTGTACAGACTTCTTCTTATGGGATGAGTAAGTCACAGGGATGAAAGGTTCAGCAAAGGGAATATAACCAACGGTCTTGAAATAGTGTTGTATGGTGACCGATGGTAGCTACCCTTGGGAGGAGCACAGTATAACGTATAAACTTGTCCAATCTCTGTGTTGGGTGCCTGAAACTAATGTAACATTGAGTGTCAACCAAAATTCAATCAAACAAATCTGATAGTTGGAACGTGGCAACAAACAAACAAACAAACAAAAAAACCAATAAACAAAGTATGAATTATTTAATGATGGTTAAAAAGACAAAAAAAAGAAAAGGACTCTTACATGTTTTTCTCTTTTCTGGTGATGTCATCAAGTTCAACCCCCTTTTTTTTTTTTCAGAAAGCCAGAAGCCAGATTACACACTGGTTGTACTTTCCAAGTGTTTGTTAAATAGGTGAGTTATTGGACTTCAGGACACATTTTCCTATAGAAACAACATTCTACCACAGTTTACCAAACTTTAATGTGCATACAAATCACCAGCAGGTGGGCGGGCTTCTTAAAATGCAGATTCTGGTTCAGTAGGTCTGGGGTGGGGGCCAGTGGTTGTGCATCTCTAAGCAGAATGCCCATGCTGGCGGTCTACACATCCCGCTATGGTAGCGGTGTTCTACCACGATCTACCATATGGAGTGTTGCCTCTGTGGGAGATGCACTAGGTTCTAATTTGGGGACAATAGTTCCTGAAATCCTAGCTACAGAGATAATGCATGGTGAAAAGGCTCCAGCTTTCCATCAGAACTACAGGGCATCCGTGACGCAGATTAAGGAAGCTCTGCGGGCTGCTGTGTGACTCAACACCCAAATGATCTTTGTGTGCACGCTGTATATCAGGACTTTTGGAGCTCAGAGTATCTAGCACAGTGCCAGGAGGGGCTGCATGTGGGCTACTCGTTTAACTTCTAGCTTGGGCTCTCTAATGCTGCTTGGCTTAATCACTGTAGTAGGCCTTCCTCTGAGCTTAGAATAAAATCCAAAGCCCTTGTTAGGGCCTGCCACACCCTGTTTGTCTGACCCCTGCCTGTCTCTTTGGCTTGCTCCTCTACCACACCCTCCTTTGCTCAGGGCCCTTCATCTACTCGAAATTTCTTTCTGCTTCTCATTATCCTAAACTTGTCACCCTTAAAAAAATTCCCGTTTGTTTATTTATTTTAAAGATTTTATTTATTTATTTATTTGAGAGAGAGAGCGTGCACACGCAGGGGGAGTGGCAGGCAGAGGGAGAAGCAGGCTCTCTGCTGAGCAGGCTCGATCCCAGGACTCTGGGATCATGACCTGAGCCGAAGGCAGATGCTTAACCGATTGAGTCACCCAGGCATGCCCCCCCCATTCACAGGTTATTTGCCCTTGCTGTGTCATTTACCCCAAAAGAGAGTGTTTAGATATCCCTCCACCACTGACCATCCTCTTTTCTTTTATTCCTAGCATTCTTACGAACTGAACAGACTGTACGGTATTTATACACCTACTAGAAGCTACGGGCCCTGACCAGATCCCTTTGGCCCGCTGGGGTGCCCACTCCCCAGCTGCTGTGTGTTTTCACTGCCAACAGCCCACAGCTGCACACTTCTTCCTAGAGTCGTTCTTGGCTAATGGGACCCACCTAGCCCGGGGATGCCTAGGAGGCTGGGATGTGCCCACTGAGCCCACAAGGCAGCTTGCAACCAATGGCTGACTCCTCACTGAGTCTAAAAGCCGCACCTTGAGGTGGGTGAGCTTTTGGGTCATTCACACTTCAGAGCTCCCCTGGGATCAGGCTGAGACTCGACTCAGCTTTGCCCTCTTCTGCCATCCACACCTCCTTATGCCTCCCCTGTGAGACTTGCTCATTAAGTCTTTGATACATCATGACAGTCCTCATCTCAGACCGTTTCTGGAGAATTCTACTTAGCCAATGTGTCTCTTAACCTGTTTGCCATCTGTCTTCCCCACTAGAGTCGGAGCTCTACCCCTGCTCTCTCCATGGGAACAGAGACGACGCCTTATCCACTACTGATTTCACAGCACAATGCCTGTTACCTAGTAGATGCTCAATAAAGATGTGTTGAATAAATGGGTTCGTAGAATCAGCTTCGGAGTAATGAAAGCTCAGCATTAACATTAGAGTTATAACCCACCCATCATCCCGAACCCCCAAACACATAGACTGGTTTGCATTACAAACAAGTGTATACCCCTTTACACGAAGTGCACTGCAAGTTTGCTTTTCTTATTTTTATCCTTATGAAATGCAAAACCATAAAAAGCTGGGGGTGGGGTGGGGATGTCAAATCTACCCCACAATACGCCTCCTTCAAGTATCTGATTACACAAAGTCCTCAAAGAATATGATTAATGTAACTAAGCCATATTCACACTCTGACATTCTTCCCAGCCAAACACATATTTTAGCCTTACCCAGTCCCTTTCAACAAATAAGCTGTTTTGAAAATGATTTCCAGGGCGATGTCTGTTGCCATAGGAATGACATTAAATGAAAAGGACAGAAAATATAGAGGGTGATAAACTGCATGCTTGGATGACACACTTGACTTGGAAGCCTGTGTTCAAATGAGGCATACATGCCAAGATTTTTATGAAAGACAAAATTAAAATGTATCACTATCAAGCTGTAACTGACAAGGTATTGTGTGGTGGGCTGTTAACATACTGCTCCATATATTTATTGTTTGTCATTTTACTGGCCCTGACAAAGGTCTCTCAGTGCTGTAAATCACACCATTAAATCTGCCACGAGCAACACAGGCTGCTGGAAAGAGGAGAAGGAAAGCATGGTGTTGAATCTCAGTTTCTGATACAGGCTGGGTGAGCTAGTGTGTCCTCTAAGGAGACTTCCCCTTTGGGCTGACACTTTCATAAGTGTCAGACTGTTGGCTTTTGACCCCTGGAAAAGAGAAAAAAAAAAAACCCACAAAAGCATGGACTCTTCTTCCCCCACCCTTGTTCTGATTGCTTCTAATGTTGCTGGTCAGAAAGATGCCTAGAAATTGCACCCCCGTTGGCCCCATTTTATGCTCTTTTTGTGTGCAGGACCCCAGAGGCTCTGGGGTGCCCTGTGGATGGTCCCCTGCCTGAGCCGGCTTTTATTGTTTCCTTGGAGGTGTGCTTGGGTTACCATGAGATTTTCCTCTACACCAGTCAAGATCTGTCTGTTCCTGAACCGATACGGTGGGAGTGGGTACCACTGGTGATCGTTTGCATGTCGCAGCATCAAGCAGCCATCCCACCTCTCTGTCTAGTTGGATCTCAGCAGATTTGACCTCTCGACCTCCCTCACCCCTTTTTTCCAGACATTGGTGTCACGGAGATAGTGCCAAGAAGCTGGGTGGTCACGGTGCTAGGGAGACTGGGGAGAAGAATATGGAAAGACAAATTCAGATCTGAGTTGGAACCATGGCTTCTCTGCAATGAGATGTGTGATTCTGGCAAGTTTTTAAATGTCCGCAGACCACAGTTTGCTCATTTGCTTCAAAAAAAAAAAAAAGAAAGAAAGAAAGAAAGAAAGAAAGAAAGAAAGAAAGAAAAAGAAAGAAAAAAAAGAGCGGTGTTGTTGGGTTTCAATTACTTCTAGGTTGCCTTCCAGCACCAATTTTATTTTATTTTATTTTTGAAGATTTATTTATTTTAGAGAGAGAGGGAGAGAGCATGTGCACATGAGGGGGTGGGGAAGGGCAGAGGGAGAGGGAGAGAGAGAGAATCTCAAGCAGACTCCAAGCTGAGCGCAGAGTTCATCTTGGGGCTCCATCTCACGACCCTGAGATCACGACCTGAGATGAAACCAAGAGTCCTATGTTTAATAGACTGCACCTTACCCAGGTACCCACCAGCTCCAATTCTAAACAAAATTAGGAGACTTAGAGAGGCTGGCTGAGGCGTTTTACCACTCCTGGAAAGGACTCTCCCCTATTATCCAGAATACATCTCCATCAGATGAGAGTCTGTATGAAGAATCAGGAATGTGCTGTTCTCCCAGTAAGAAAGAAGAAGAAGACAGGGAAAAAAGCGCACCACTTTCAGTGTCTAAACTTGGGAGTGGGGAGACAAGAATCCAATCACTGGTTTGGAGTGGGGACAGTGTTTTCAGGATTCGTTAAATGTGGGAGAGTTCCCTGCCAACGTTTCTCTGCAATGTCTGCATTTATTTTTATAACACAAATGGATGTTTTAGGCAACAGAGTTTAGAAGATCAGGCAGCTTTTATCTACGCATTTATGTTCAGAGTCTCTTTTCCCCAAAACCTTCTGTGCTAAGAACCATCTCGAGAATATGTGAAGCTCTCCTTGCACAAAAATTAAGAAGAGGGTTCTTGAACATTCTGAAAGTGTACAACGGTTGTTTGGATCAGATAGTGTCAGAATTCTGTACATGCATGCTTTAAAATCAGCAACATAAGTTTGAGTTTGCAATAATCCTGTAACCACAGATCTGATGGAAAGTTACAGTTGCCAATGATTGGGAAAAGGCTGACCAGCGAGCCATGCCCCTCTTTCATTGATTGGCTGTTGTAATCAAGCCCCACCCTCACCTTGGAACTCCTTTCAGAGGCTCTTGTGAGAAGGCTGGCAATAGCAAAATTCCAAGTTTATGTTTGGAGTTGAGCCCTAGGCTTTGGTTTTGGTTCTGTAGCTAGTGATGTGGGAAACAAAGGCAGAAGGAAATTAAATGTCCTTGTAAACTGCAGCCCATTAACTTGAGATAGGCAGAGTATAACATTCCTCCAGGATCCTGCGTCTTCTTCAGCATATGGAAGTCCTTTTGGAACTTCCCTTAGCTTTACTTCCCCCAACCTCAAGGTATATAATTAGTTGTTCTTCACAATCCAGGGAGCAGCAGGCAGGCAGTCTGCCCACCGGTCCTGTCCCCTTGCTTTAATAAAACCATCTTTTTTGCCCTGAAGACGTCTCAAGAATTCTTTCTTGGCCAACGGCTCTAGACCCCACCAACATTCCAAAAAAGCACATCAGCTGCTACTGATTTGCCACTCTTCCAGTGGAGTTAATCAGTGCTGCCTAAGGAACCAGGTTCTAGAATCTGCCCAAGTAAAAGTCACGGCTCCACCATCTACTTGCTGTGTGACTTTGGGCTTTATTTTTCTCTCTCAGCCTTATTTTTACTCATCTGTAAAATATGGTTGTTACGATTCAATGAGATTAAGCATGCTAAAGCCGATTTATTGCATCAGAGGGACCTAATAAATCTTAAATATCATTAATTATTATTATTCACTGTGATTCCAGAAAAGTCAAGCAATATCTCAAAACTTTGATCTGTCCCACCTACGAAAACAAAGTAATGCTACATAATGCTGTCCTTATTACAAGACTGGTATTAAATCAAATGTGATAATAGCTCTCAAAGCAATCTGAGCCTTATAAGGTATAGGTACAAATAAAGAAGTGATTGTGATTTTGAGTTTTATCCTGTCTTGTGTTCCAGACCAGAAAATCTTCAAGTAAGACACAATGACAGCTTTAGTTATCACCAGATTACTCAAAACTTTCTATCATTTAAGAGCATTAATAAAAAAGAAACTGCACCAAATATCCACAGTGTTGGTCAATTAACAAAAACTTAAACCTATGGTCCTTTTCCTTGCCAACTGTGAGCAATTTTTACACCAGCAATTACATGAGATCTTGTATGTTCAGAGTTGAAAGTGGTATCCGAGCCTAGATCCCTGTAGTGGAGACTACCCAGCTGTATGACATTCCCAATCCTTATGCAAATTACAACTACTAATATCTTCCAAGGCTCAAAGAAGTCCCATCAAAGATGATCTAAATCTATTTCAAAATGTTGAACTATTTAAATGTATTTAGAATATGTACATAGAGAATATCAAATTTATTTTCTATTTAGAAAATTCAAATTCGTATTCTATGTAGAACTTCTAAAAACCTATAAGAGATGGACACTCAAAAGAAAAAAGTGTGCAAAAGAAATATATACAATAAGCCACAGGAAACACACATAACCTACACCCACAGATAATCAAAGAAATAAAAATTAGCACAAGGATGTGATACTTTTCCTTTCCCACTTCAGCAGAATATAGAGATGAGGTGACCCAGGGTCAGCGAGGGTTGATGGGAATAGTCTCTTGTGGTCTTTACTGGTACATTTGCCTCTGCGTGGTGAGATTATAGACAATATGGACTCTCTCTTGTTTTTACAGCTTTCTGTTTTTGCTGAATATTTTTAAAGGTTGAATTCCTTTCATGATGAGAAAAAATAGTAAAATGATTTTCATTCTCTGAAAGCACCCTGAAAAGGCATTCGATAGTATTGTATAAATTGAACACTGATTTATAATTTTGTTTGCTAGCTTTTTTTTTTTTTTTTTTTTTCCCTTGTGTTGAGTTTTTAGTTGGGCTAGTGATGTTTGGATGAGCATAGATTTATCATATTGTCCCATTTCTCAGTGAGGGTGGTCCTTTAATGTCCTAAATATTTGTGTTCCCCTGCAGCTGCTTTGATGTTAATTTACTTAGAATTTCCTTGAAGTTGAATTTACCTCTATAAACAGAATTAATTAAATGCAAAGAACAAATGGTCTTGTTTACATTTTAAGAAGAAAAAAATAGAATCAAAATTTTGAATATTCCTATGGGGTCAAGTCTGGATCACATTCTGAATTTCAGGGGGGAATAGAAATGGCTAGAGAAAAAGTAGGGATACACCTTCGAGGCCTATCCGATTATTATTATCGTTCCATTTCAGTGGCTGCATATTTATAATTCACAGTTACTTTTCACTCACATCAAGTCCAACTGATGTAGGTGTGGGAGTGATAATGGGGTGGAGGCTGCTCCGTGTAGTCACTCAGGGGCCCAGGCTGATGGAGGCCTGCCAGATTCACCATGAGGCGTCCAAGAGCATCCACAACCAGGTATGAAGACAGGGTGGAGACTCACTTGGGCGGTTCAATGAGCCAAGCCTGGAAATGGTACTCACCACCTCTGCCCACACTCCACCAGCTTGTGGAGCACTTACCTCCTGGCCACCCCTCTCCATTAAGACAGGCTGGTGATGTCATCTGGCCATGTGCGGAGGGGAAGGGAATCGGTGTGGCCAGCGGCAAGCCACTCTGCCACCATCTCTACTATGTTGTACATTTCGTGAAGCTATTATGGTCAAGGCATTAGTGACATTCAGAGTATTCAAGTCAGTTTTCCTCCCCACTAGGGGTGTCTAGACTTCTTCTCCCGTAGTGGTTACTAATTTCCCACTGTCCTGCTCCCTGATCGCCCTTGGGCTGGTGTTACTGTTCACGGACTTTCGTTTTCCTAATGCATGCCCTAAACCTTTCTCCCAGTGTTGATACCTTCAACACTTCAGCACAGCTCACAATAATAGCTACTCTTTGTAGACCACCTTTAGGGACGACATTTAGGTACGCTCTAGGCCAGTTCATCAGGACATCAGGACAAAGCCACCGAATAAGGTTTCTTCTTGCTTTTTTGTTTGTTTTTGTTTTTTTTAGGTAGGCTCTATGCCCAGTGTGGAGCCCAATGTGGGGCTTGAATTCACGACCCCGAGAGCAAGACCAGAGCTGAGATCAAGAGTCAGATGCTTAACCGATGGAGCCATCCAGGTGCTCCAATGAATAACTTTTTTGTTTGTTTATTTCTATTTATTTATTAAGACGTATTTCTTTTGAGAGAGAGAAAGAGGAGGGGAGGGGCAGAGGGAGAAGGAGAGAGAGAATCTCCAGTAGACTCCTCCACTGAGCACGGAGCCTGACTCGGACTGAATCTCACCACCCTGAGATCATAACCTCAGCGGAAATCAAGAGTTGGAAGCTTAAACGACTGGGCCACCCAGGCACCCCTAGAATGAGTCTGAATAATACTTCTATGAATAAGGAATGAGGCACAGAGGTGACCCACCAAATGATAGAAGCCATACAATCAATAATGGGTAGAATGGTAAATGAACCTCAGACTTTCGAGTAGCAAAGAGTTTCCACCCCGCCACTGCCACTCAGCCCCTCTCTCATTTCTATGCTCTGCAGATGATCTCCTCTGCGACAGTTCCCCCTCACCTCTGCTCCTCTCACTTTTCCCTGCCTGCAGTGAAATAGCTACCTCTAACTTTGCAGTTGAAAAATCTCCAAAGGCATAATGTCCTGGTGCCTCACCGGATGTAGCGTAGGTCAATTTTGCTGTGCCCCGCTCCGCCTACCGTGGGATCGAATCCCACCAACGCTTGTGGTGTTCCTGCTGTAATAGTTAATACTCTTTATTGAATTCATCCCATGTGCCAGGCTCTCTGCTAAATATTTTTCATGAATTATCTGAATTGATCCTTAAAACCAGTCCGAGTGGCAGGGCGGTGGGGCGGTGGGGGGCGGGGGGTAGCCACTGTTATCGTTTGAGTTTTGCAAGTGCAAATACTGAAGCCTTCCGAAGTAGCCTGCCCGCGTGAGACCCAGCTTGGCTAAGTCGGGAATCCAGGCTTTCCATCTTCAAAGATGCTGCCTGTCATGGTTTTGACAGTCTGCGGAGGGGAGGTGGGGCTGGGTGTGTGTGCAGGGTCGTTAATATCAGGGTGGAAGAATTATCCAAGGGGAGTGAAATGTGTCCACTGGTGTTGGCGATTCAAAACCAAGTGTGGTTTCTGTCTCTTGTTTTTTTTCCCCCCGAAAATACTTCAAATAAATCCCGATTAGGAGGGATTCAGCTCTAGCATCAGATACTCTCTTGTTTTCATAAGCAACTGAATGCTCAAATGTGTTCAAAATTCTTTTTATGGAAAACTTTTCTGTATAGTATAATTTTCGATCGTTCTCAACGGAGTGGTGAAACTGGATCAGCACATCACCTGTGTTCATTTTCTTTTCCCAGGCAATTTTGAAAAGGGTGTAAAAGATCTTTTTTTTTTTTTTAATGTTAATCTTCAAAATTCTTCTGGGGCATATAATCCTGAAGTCAGCTTAACTGCAACCAATACTGAGTTTCCATTTTTTTCCCCAAGCAAACAAAAACAATCAGCAAAACGATAATTTCCCAGTATAAATCCCCCCCTGCTGATCTCTTTTATAGGTAAACATATTTTTTGGATGTTTTTCTCTGAGCCATATGAAGTTTTGAGAGCTAAATTTTGAAGGGATCTAGGTTTTCTACACAACAGAAGAAGATAGTGTAGAACGGGGTTTGGGTGTGTCCTCCCATCTTTACTAATCTGTAATGTCATTTCAAGTTTGTTGAATTTTTAGAATAAATGCTTGAAGATGCACCCCCATGGGGCCGCACTGGAGAGTACATTTAAACATAAGAGCAAGACTAGTTACTTCATTTCTTTAAAATAAAAGGAAACTGAAGCTGTCAAATGAGCACATTAATACTCCAAACTCCAATTTATCACATCTTAAACGTATCTTGAAAGCTTCAGTCACTTCTGGCATAAACATTACTTAGATATTTCTCATTAATTTAAGCCAGCCAATTGATATGAGGCAAAATTTCATGAGCTTTAATTTTTGTCTTCTTAGTGACTGAAAATGCAAAATCTAATTAGGAGGTCCATAATCCTGCATCTCTATTACCTGCATTCTTTACAGAATTTGATTTAAAAGCAAATAAAAGCCTTGAACATATCTATTTCAAAGTCATCAATGGCCTTTTTGGTTCAAGATTTAATCGGAATCTTGACCAAAATGTCAAGGTTCTATTCCTTTACTTTTTAGTGCTCTTATTTAAGAGAAATCAGTGAAAAGTGGACCGTGGTTACGAAATTACCCGGAAGGAAATGAATGCTAGGCAGTCATATTTGCCAGAAAATGTCTCCTGTGAGAAAAGTAGGTCATGCCAGTTTCAGCGCACATGAAACTCTTCCCTTCGCCCACTGATCTAAAGGCAGATACTCTCTTGTCCACAGAGAACTCCCCTCCCAGCTCCAGCTCCACGAGAGATGGCTGTCTATGTCGGCCAAGGGCATCCCCTGCCATCCCGGAACTTTACTGTCCAGCTCCGCAAGAAAATGAAAGGCTCTTGAGGGAATAATTGAAGGATTCGTGTCTTCTTCATGCTAGGATTTTTTGGGGGACTTAGTCATTCCTAGGTAAGTAAGGTTTTAATAAACGGACCAACACAAGGCAGCAGAGCAAGAAAGCCAGGAGGGTCAAGATGCTCAAGAAATCTAATCATTATCGTATAGCCGTTAACTCGACATGTGTCGGTGAGAAGGGCACCCTACATCCCACGCTTCTTTCAAGCTCTAGAGGCAGAGCCGGAGGGTCTGTGTTGATCGTGGGCACGTGCCAACTCGAATCTCAACAGGGTGACGCTTGCTCTGGAAAAGCAACCAGATCGAAATGAGAATGGGAGGACAAAAGGCGAGATTGCCTGATGGTCTGGTGACGCGTTTCTTGGTGATGATGTATCTAGTAAGTTCAGAAGGTGGGAGGAATTCCACGGAGCCCCAACCTGGAAGAGAGCCTTGAATGTTCTCAGCAAGAAGCCCAGCAGGCTGGACGTAGCTCCTCGGGTCGTGGGCCCGGGATGGCCGATCCCACTGAAAGGGTTTCTGAAATCTTGACCCCTTTGTTGTCTAATTGGCTGCATCAGTAACTTGCTGGTGGTGAGCTTTAAAGGTTACAGAACAGGAATAGGTTGTGGCTTTACGGGAAGGCACGTGTGAGGCCATTAAAATTTCACTGTATCCTAGTGCTTTTAATCCCACTGACCAATTACTTGGAATTTAACTTGAAGTAACAGACCATGTGGTTCCTACTGCATCCTGGGTTTGTTTTAAATACATATATGCAACCTATACTATAACTGATCATGAAGACTAGCTCATTTCTTCTCTTCCTTTTTTGGGCTGATTTAAATTTTGGGGGGTGATTACACTTAATGTATTGAAAAATGCTTCTTTCAATAACTTCTTAGGAGAGGTTAGTAAGAATTCAAGATCGGATGGGGAGTTATATCTGATGAGGCCATTTTTGATCCTAATGATTCCACGAGTCTTTAAATCAAAGATCTCGTGTCATTATGTCACTTGAATTAATTGCTGTAAAGATATCTGGTTTCTCTTTCTACCTCTCTTTATCTCTGATACTTATTTGAAAATATGTAAAATGTATGAAAACATTCACGATAGAAATCCAATTGAACACGTATTCCCTGGGTATCTGCTACTTGTTTCAGATAGTTTGGGTAGGAAGAGCCACACAAGAACAGAGGAGTTTAAGACTTAGTTCCTCAGGCAACCATGCATATGTGAGAGACAAGATAAGGTGACTCACTTGGGAAATAAATTAGAAGTATAAAACAGTATGTTATCAGTTACCAAGATGAATACAATTGATGTTCAGTGCTCTGAGAAGTCAGGGGGATGGGCAGGCTAGATGATTCTGGTAAGAGTTTTAGGGGAAGAGGGCTTGGAAGCCTGGAACGATGGGGTTCAGATAGAACATGTGAGATGAGTAGCAACAAGATTTCCTGCAAGTAAAGAGTAAAGAACTTGTGAAACCCCCTTGAAACTCCCTTTTTGTCAGCAGAGGGAACAGGTTTCTTTTCAAAGCCAAGTTTGAGAACAAGGGAGGCACTGTGGCCTTTTCATCATGGAAAGAAAGAAATAAATGTAGTTGGTTCATTTCTCTCACCAGCAGGGCTGTCTTGGGTTGTGAATCTTGGTTAAAATTTTAGGGTAGGGAAATGTATGATTTGGAGACCCACAAGTCTGCTGTAAAATAACTTTCGAAAGGACAGAAACAAGACGCCCATAAAAACCAGGAGTTGGATGGGATTCCCAAGAGGGTATCTTGTTTGTTCTTTGTGCCCGAACTGCAGTCCAAACGAAGAGTGGAGAGTGTGCCCAGCAGAAATGAATGGGAGCTAGCTAAAGTCACACTAGGGGGTAGATACGTGACTCCTACAAAAAGGACTGGGTCTCTGTAATTAATGCACCTTTTCTCCTTCATTGAAAGGTCAACAAGAGAGAAAAGACAAGCAGAATATTGTGAGCCTTTCTGGCTTTGAAAAGGAGACCACAGAGCTTTGCTGGATTGTAGGAGCAAGCCTGGAAGTTGTGGTAAAGGGCACAACAAATTTTATGGGGGCCTTTCCTCTGAAAAATAAATAACTATCTACAAATACTGGGTTCGGGAACGAGAGCTTCTGCTCTGCCATGGAGGAATAGCCAAGGTTTGGGCTTCTCTGTAGCCCCCTCCTTCTAGAGTTCCTGTTTGGCTTGCTCATTAAGGGGCAGCCATGGGAGTGAATCATCAATCATTGGGTCACAAGGCATAGATTTTGGATTTTTTAAACATGGCTCTGAATTGAAGGGATTTATTGGATTTTTTTTCGGTTTTGCTTGTTTGCTTAGTGTGTTTATTGAATCTGGTATCAAAAGGACATGGGTGGAAGAGATCAAATATTTCTGAAGAAAATGACAAACAGGAATTGGAGTTACCCAGTCAGTGCTCCCTAAACTTTGGATCAAAATAACGCACAGCAAATTCAATCAAGATTTGAAATCCCCTACCCAGGAGAGAAAGAATGCTCAGTTGTCAAACAACCGTGTGGTAACTCCCACAAATTAATCACAAATAAAGACCGCCATTTACACATCACTTAGCTACCTTCATATGTCCTACAAAATCTCATTGAGTAAGAGATAATAAATACCCCATACACGCTCTAGGATTTGAGATGAGTTTAGAGGATAACATTTTAACCAGAGACTGGATTTGATTTCTAACTCAAAGTTCCAAAATTAAAACAACAACAACAACGACGAAAAGCTATCCCAATGCAACTTTGAAAGATGTATTTTGTACTTAATTCACTAATTATAGTTTCTACTTCTTGAGTGCTTACTGTATACAAGATGCCACTTGAAGAACTGGACTCCAGCATCATACCATTTCCTACTGCCCCTGACGACAACATTGGCTGAACTGGAGGGCGTTTTGCTAAGTGAAATAACCCAGACAGAGAAAGACAAATACTGCATGGTATCACTCATATATGCAGAATCTAAAGAAAAAAAGTAAAAATCATAGAGTAGAAAGTGGTTGCCAGGTGTTGGGAAGGTGGGGGAAATAGGGAGAGGTCAGTAAAAGGACACACACTTTCAGCTATAAGACGAATAGATCAGAAGATCTAATGTGTAACGTGATGACTATAGCTGATAACACTAAAAAATTGTTTTGCAATTTAGAAAAATCCAAAAGACACATATTGAGAGCCTCCCACGGTCCAGCAACAAGCTAGGTAGTGGCAATGTAACTGTGAATGAGACGCAGCCCTGGTCTCTGAGGGGCTCGCAATCTTAAGCTTTCGGTTGTCACTTGTTCTCATTCCCTGTGAACGTCTAGAGTTAGCTCCCTTCATGTTCTAATTGACCGTGTGAACCGTGCTCCATATCATTCTTTTTTGTTTTTTTTTAAAGATTTATTCATTTATTCTAGAAAGAGAGGGAGAGAGGGAGGGGGAGGGAAAGAGGGAGAGAGAGCCCTGAGGAGGCTCCATGCTCAGCTCGATCCCACAACCCTGAAAACACAATCTGAGCCAAAACCAAGAGTCAGATGCTTAACCTACTGAGCCACCCAGGTGCCCCGATGCACCATATAATGCTAAATAAAATAAAAATAAATTAGCCTCCATGTGAAAGCTGGAGAGACTTATGGATCTATGAATTTTATAGGATTTTATGGGAATCAGTGATTCAAGATGACTTGTAGCATCAGTCATAATTTAATACTGGAACCAGCAAATGTTCACTGCCTGTATGACCTTGAACAAGTCATTTCACATTTCCAGCCTCTGATATTATCGTCTGCAAACTGGGAACGTGGAGAGGATTCAATGATAAGCATCAATTCCTTAATCCAATGCCTGGCATGTCTAAGTGTTAACTATTTCTATTATTTGAGAGGGGGAAGGACTTTTTCTGACTTCTTTTGGTAAAATGAAATTTTAAAAATTTCGTTGTTGTTTTCTTTTTCTTTTTTTGACAACATAAGCAAGACATGGTTCACTGTGGAAAAATTTGAAAAGCACAGACTGGTACAAAGAAAAATATGGTGAAATATTCCCTTTTCAACATTTTCCTATATGTATGTATATTTTTCACATAAATGAACTATATTACCTATTCCACTTCATTTCCTAGATTTTTCATAAACAAATTTTAAATATATGTGTAGTCAAGTATATCACTCTTTCATGTTGTCAGTGATGTGCTGGGAATCCAGCTCCCTCAAAAAAAAAAAGTCCTCTTTGCAGCATTTGTGGAAGTCAGTATGAACATAATACATTGATTGTGAGTTATTCTATTCCCTATTCAGAATGCTGTGAGGTCTTAATTTCAGGGTTTTTTTCCTGGTAGCTAACTTATTATTCTAGGAATATGCATGAAAAATTCTTTTTAAATTTTTTATATCCCTTTGATATGGGTTGCTGTTTTGGGGGGTATATCACATGCTTATATTTATTAGGATCTGTTTATAGACTTTCCATTCTATATTTTTCATATCTCCACCTGTTCCTCTGACAGTCTCCAGACCATCTGAATTATTTTGGCCTTCTGATCGACCAAGTGCTTTGAGCATAGTGACTATGTGTTTCTATCCGTGCATCTCCTGGTCGAGCAGAGATGCTTTATAAGCAGTAGGCTCTCCAAAATATGTGTTCTTCTTGATGTATTTTACTCCCTGGCAGGGTAAGTCCTCCAGGGAGGTCCTGGCGTCCTCAAGCACGTGCCAAGTGCTTATTGGACCACATATTTTGTAGCAATTCTCTAGAATTTTGTCCTTAGAAGAGGTCTTTGGCCGTCTCTATCAGTTACCTACTGCTGTGTAACAAGCCACTCTAAGACGTAGAGGCTTGAGATGAAGATTTATTAATTCCCATGGTTCTGGGGGTTGCCTGGATGGTTCCTTTGCCTGCTTGCCTGGGCTCACTCATGAGGCTGGGTGAAGCTAGAGGATTGTGGTGGGGCTGGGCTCCATCAGGAAAGCTATGATGGTGGGCCTCTCTCTCTCCATGTTGTCTATCATCCTCGGTGAGGCTGGACCTGGCTGTCTCACACAGTGGGAGTGTCACATGACTAAGCTCCGTGTTCACGTGAGAGCAGGCGACAGAAGGATGTGGGTCCTGGGAGATGTGATTCATTGATACATCCATGCAGGGGGATCATTAGCATATCAATACATAACAATGCCTCCTTTTCTGATCCAATCTGGCCATGTGATTGGCCTCTATGTAAATGGAATTAAGCATCCAATGAGTGATTATAAATGTTATTTTTTAGGTCAATCATACTCACTATATTCTTGGCATGCATGATCTTATGTACATGTGTTATTTATACACCAGTTCCAAAAGGACTGGAGGCTGCTTGCAATGAAAAGCAGATATACAATTAAGCATTAGAAATACTCAAAAGCCTTGAAGGCTGACTTTGTTGTTTTAATTGAATATTAAATTTAACATTGAGCTTCCTAGGAATCAAGGCAAAAAGGGAGAAACATGATAGGTCACATGCTCTTCATTCCTTGCTAAGAGGAAGCACACTGTTTTGGGGAGTGATCATCTTTCTCTTGTCTGTTCATCGTAGAGTGTTACAGAGACTGCGTATTCCACAGTGCATCACTGAGTGCAGAGAAGCATTCTTCGTTTGTCCTGTGTATGGGACTTTGAAGACCTCCAGCAATCATTGCATCCTTGGACCATAGGGACACCATGAGAGATACCCAGGGCCACTCACTGTTCATCAGACCCACCACAGAGCTCTGGTCCTTCCTGTCCCCTCACTCTAGATCACTCCCACACATATTTGCACAGCTTCCTACTCCCCAGCTCCTTTCAGGTCTCTATATTTGAGCCCCCTCCTTAGAATCCTTCCCTGCCCGATCATCAGAATCGGTCTCTCCCCATTCCCCTCCCTGCTAATGTGACTCTCTAGGCAACCCCCCCCCCCCCCTTTATTTTCCCTTGTGGCTCTTGTCACCACCCAGCAATGACACGTGCAGCTGGGTACCCCACTATTGAAGACAGTGCGACACATTGCCCCATGTTGACTTTTCTCTGGATGGAGACTTGATAGCCATTTTGTTGGAGCCCTGGCTGATGGCTTTTATGAAGGCACTAGATGCATGAAACTTAAAATAAGGTGAAAGTGGACCCACATCTCCTTTGCCTGTGCCGACACGGTCTGCTTCAAGAACAGGCACAAACAGTGAAGTAGGTAAGGGAGGAGCTGGGTGTCAACTAGACACAGATCTGGTCCCAGCTCTGCCATCCACTAGCTGTGTGACTTTTGGTACCTGTGGTTCTCTGTTTTCTCAGAGGTGACATGGGGACAGTGATGGTGCCCACTGGCCATGTAGTTTCAAAGAGTCAGTGACAATCACATAAAAGGGGTTTAACCCAAGTATGGGCACACGTTGCTAATTTGCTCTTTTTGGCCACATATATATGAAAGAGGCAGGAGTTGACAAAAGAGAGATCTAGCTTTTTTTTTTTTTTTTTTTTTTTTTCTGAAGGCAATTTGTTGGACTACCGCAGGGATGTTTATTTTCTTAACTAGAGGTCACGAGACACGAAGACCACTAATGAATGAGATTGGTGGCTGGGGGAGCTGAGGGGTTTCCCCGCTTCTTCCAAGTCTCTTCTCAGACTGAAAAAAAAATGGTCCCCTGTAAATTTTATGACTGCAGTGTCAAAAGTCTTCTCTCCAAATTGCAGTGAATATTCTAATGAAGTCTGGAAAGAAAGCCATTTGTAATGGCTCGGGGCAGAGTATTAAGATAGCCTGTTTCTAGTTAGTCAGTCATTAGAGAGATCTAACATGCATGGGGAATGATTTCCTGTTCTAAGTGCTTTAAAACCAAGTTTGAGGAAACCCCGTTTCCTGCCGGCTCATTTGGAGACAACAATGTGCCAACTGGTCAGACTTTTCAAATGGCCAAATGGTTGCCTCCTCGGCTGCGATTTGGTTCAGCGGCACGGGTGTCTACCAGGGAGCGTGGGCTTCGCATCTCAGGAGTCCTGGCGAGGACCTGACAGGTCTACAGTGCAAGGACATCTGGACCGGGGCACCACTGGGGGCTGTCCTTTGCCTCTGCTTTAAGAGCTTCGGAATTGAGGAATTCACAGGATGAATCAAAAACAGGAGGAGAATCGCCCAGCTCGGAGCCTGGATATAACAGTCTAGGATCAGATAGATGGGACTAAGGGGACGCTGGTGGATAAACTCCCTAGTTTGGGAGGGACAGGGCAGCTGAAGGGAGAGGGAATTCTTTGGGCTACCTGATGTGCATTAAAATGGGCTTTTCCAAAACAAGGAAATCCCAGGGACTTCAATTAGGATGTAGATGAAAGTATTTGCTAATCAAATCCATTTGCTTCTTTTCACGTGTGAGATGAGGGTCAGTACTGTATGGAGAAGCAGGAAATTGATGGATCCAGGAAGACCACGAATTTCCTCACCTCCAGGAGACACCTTCTTTAACAACTGCCCACATCAAAGAGGGAAATCCTTAGTCCCTAATCCATCATTGCTGCTTCACCTAGGAGAGGACCAAAGCATATCCACCTCTATGTCCCCTGCCATTCTCTGAGAGGGCACAGCCAGACGCAAGTATTGGGCACACGCTTTCTTAACGAATTAGCAGGACAATGCAGTGAGAAAGTACTTTTATTAGCTCCTATGGTAAATTGTATTTTGGAGACCAATTCTTTATCTCTTGCTTCTTCCATGCTCTGGCCATAGCCTCATTCCAGGCAGAATTTATCACTTGATTTTGGATTTGGCCATGTCCTTGCTCTGGCCAATGATACACAGTTGGAAGCATCAGTGTCAGTTCTGAGCCCAGGTCTTTAGAGGCCATGTGTGTTTCCCCTGCCCTCTGGCCTTTGTGCCATCACTGCAGGAAGAGCCAGCGAGCCTGCTGCCCCAGAAAGATGATGACAGATACATACAAAGCGCAGAGCCACCCTTATGAACCCAGAGTGCAATGAGAGGCAAAGCCTCCAGAGCCAACCCTCAGACACATTAGAATAAATCACTTCTGTTTTAAGCACCTGAATTTTGGGGCAGTTTGTTACAGCACAGTAGCTAACTGATACATCTCCATTTTAAAAATAAAGAAAATATAACTCAGAGATCTTGGTAGTGATTTTCCCAAAGCACAGAATTTATAGCTGGTTCCATGAAGATTTCAACCTAGACACATTTAATTCTTCTTTTTTTTAAAGATTTATTTATTTATTTGAGTGGGGGGGTGGGAGGGGCAGAGGGAGAGAATCTCATGCAGACTCCCTGATGAGTGCGGACCCATGAGATCATGACTTGAGCTGAAAGCACGAGTCGGATGCTCAACTGACTGAGCCACCCAGGTGCCCCTAGAGACATTTAATTCTTAACCATCATGTTGAACTACCTTTCCCAGGGACCCTCCTTTTGATGGGCTAGCAATTTCTAGAAGTGTCTCAGGGTTCAATTTTTCTTTGCTTTTAAGGCAAACCCCATCATCATCTTTTTGGTTGGAACAACTGAGAGGAAGAGTTGATTTGTCAGCCAGGCTCTTCAGCTCATAGGTGGGAGTAGGCTGGCAGTGAGGAGACATATCTAGTAGCCATATGTCTGTTATCTTTAGACCTAATTTCAGAATTTGTCTCTGTTCCCCTTATCATCCTTTTTCTGCCCAATTTTGGCCTGGATTGCTCTTTTCCACGTAGGTTGATATCTAGTGATGAGTACTTTCATTTTAACAAGGGAAACATGATTTAAAAAATCTTCATAATCCAAAGTAAATGGTAGAATTTCAGATATGCTGCTGGGGCAAAAGGTTTGGTCTGGCCAGGACACCTTAAACCAAAATCCATAGGCAACCTCTTGTTAAGCAGGTCCCAGTGGGAAGGTAGCTCGAAGACAGCATCGCAGATTGGGAGAGCTTTGGCCAAGGTTCAGGAGACCTACACTCAAGGCCCATTTGTGCAGCTTACTCACAGCATGAACTTGAAGGCTCACTCTCTCTTTCTGAACTTTAATTTTCCCAAATGTTGTCGGGAGGCGCAATGCTTTTGGCCCTGTTGAACTTTCTTGTGGGGCGATTCTCTGTCACTAACCACAGGGCCCCAGAAGATCCAGGCAGTGCCATAAATACTAAGCTTGAGTCAAGTTTCCCCGTCTCAGAACATCAGATCTGAACCTGTTATTTTCCTGATGTGCTCTGAACAACCCAAGATTTCATGTCACTGGGTAGAGCATAGATATAATTTGGAAAAGAGGAGGTTTATAAGAAGTACAATAACAGTCCCCATTATTTATTTTTTAAAATCTTATTTAAATAAAGATTGTGCATTTAAAGTTGCATTTGATTGAACAACTGTCCTTTTTTTTTTTTAAATTTTCCCTGACAAAAGCTATGAATTATTAATTTCTGTCATTGTATTCACTGAACAAATGTAATTGCAAGTAAATGTCTGAAGTTAATGAAAAAATTAAGAAAAAAAGATTTCTTTATAAGAATTAATGAAACATTTCCACAAACCTCTTTGAAATTGTGATTATGAAGCCTTGCAACATTTCTTTGGAGCTGTATACCCAGAGCAAAGGGCTTTGAGCTCTACTCTTTGGCAGGAAGGATGAAAACATTTTATTAGGATTGTACCAGCTGTGGAAATTAACACACACAAGGATTCTAACCTTAACCCTCTTGAATATTTCAGTTTCCTTTAAACTGTTTTTTTCATTCATTCTGAGCCACTGGCGGGAGGTCATAGCATGTTTTCATCATGTTGCCATTCTGACTGCTGTCATAACTATTACAATTCTTATATTAAAATAATGCCATGAAAAGTTGTATTTTAATTTCTTAGAAGAAGAATAATGATAATGATAATAATAATAATAAAAAGACAAGGACACACAGGGATTGGATCTCTGGATTGGGCTGGTGTTCAGGCTCAAAATAGGGAAGTGACATAATTTTACGTCCCATCCTTCAAATACCCCGTGAGTAAGTCTTTACCAACACTTAGATGGAACCAGAGGTAGTTTTCTGACTCTGTCTAGCCCCAAGCTCTCTGAGGACCTCACCCCGACCCCACCTCCCAAGTACCATTAACACTTACAATTTCTGTACGGTAGTAAAATCTGCCAATTTAACACCGGAATACCTGGGTTCTGATTCAAGTGTTGTCACTTAGTTTTGTGACTCGGGACACAGGCAAGTCCCTGTCTCACTCAGAGCCCCATTTGAAAGTAGGGATAACATTTGCCCTGCCTCCCTCATAGGGCTAGCGTGAGGGCTGAGTGAAATTCAGCCCATTGTCAACCATGAACTATAAATGGAAGAAGATGACTTTTGTTTTTGTTATTTATTTCAAGTCCTTTTGTCTCTGAGGAAATCCCAACAGCCATGCCACAGTACAGCACTGTGGCTTCTGTATCAAACTGGAGGTTGGAAACCTGTTGTCTACATTTCCCAGCATCCTTTGCAGCTAAGTGGAGCCACATGACCGAATCTGCCTCACGCTCCGTTAAGCCTCTTATGTGGTTCTCCTGACTTCTCTCTCTCTCCATCTTTCCCCTTTCCCAGGTGAATGCTCAGTATCCAGTGGAGTTCTCCAAGTTTTTGCAGTCGAGAAAGTCACAAGATGGAAGACTATTGAGCATCTGAGTCACCATGGAGAAGGCCACTCACTGAACACCCAATAGGACTACAATATAACCAAAAAATAAACTTTACCGTAATAAGCCACTGACATTTGGGGCTGTTTGCTGTATCAGCTAGCGTGACTTACTCTTACTTAACCACTAGACTGGGTAGACCCTATGGGGAAGCTTGAATGTCAATCTACAGACAACGCATGTTAACATGGAGTCATTTTTGCTGGGATTGTTTCAAAATCATTTTTCTGGATTCATTGGCCACCAACTTATATGATATGAAGAGAGGTTTATGTTTGGAAAGCTCAGTCCCTGTGGGGTAACTGCTGGAATGGAGCAGAGCCAACAGAAATGTCTTGAGAGGAAATCGCCAGGGCTCTACATCCTCGGTTACCCCCTGAAGCCAACACAACCATTCTGCCACCAAGAGAAGCATGGGAGTGGGGAGGGCCTGTGTGTGGTGTATGAGTCTGAGGTTTGAAATGCAGGATCTTTTCTCTGCCCTCTAGTATTGCCAGAGCAACATCAATACCAAATAGGGACAAAAGAGAACCATATTTTGAGCGCGCTCCCCCTCTTTCTTTCCCTCTCTCTCTCCCCCTCCCTCCTCTCATGTACTCACCACCCTGATCTGAAGCATTTTTAAACATAAAAAAGAGATCAAGCAAAAAGGCATATTCCTATAATTTACTCAAATGTGCACATTTCAATCTATGGATAACAGAGGCTCCAAATTACCCCCAGACCAACACACTCTCCTTATTTAAGGAATCCTCTTAGCTCTTTCCCTGAAGTCTCCATAAATCTGCCTGATATATAGATGTCAGGCATTTTCTGGCAGTTGAAACATGAAACATGACATCAGCTGGGGATTAAGTTACAACTCATAAAGACCATGTTTATTTGCTGGTTCTGTTTAAAAATGTTTTCCAACTATCATTTTACTCAAATGGCCTCCTATTTTATGGGAAATAAAGTTAGAACTAATGAGCTCAGATAGACATGCAGGCTGTGGCCATCTTCATTGTAACCAAATATTTAAATTATTCAGAGCCGATTACTGTTCACTGTGTTGACAAAATGGTACGTGGGTTGATATAGAAACTTCCAGTGCAGAGATGGGAGGAGCCATCTAAGAATCAAAGAGATGTTAAAAACCGACAGGAAGAAGTCAAAACGCAAGTCAGCAGTCTGGGGTGTAGGCTTGCAATGTTCCTGCCCTCAGCAGCCCTCACTTTCTGGAGAATACTCTGGGCCATTGGAAAGAGGGCTTTAAGCAAGTACACAGAGAGAAGGCCGCCTACTGCACCCATCTGTCCTCTGCCCAGTGCATGATGCTGGACTTGCCAACAGGGCACCCCATTTCCCAACAGCAGGAGCTGGCATGAGAGGAAATTGCTCTTGCTGAAGGATTTCAGAGCACAGGAACAGCCATGATAAGAACTAAGTTTTTACCACTACAATTTCTGGTACTTATACACTGCTACCCTTCTCCTAACCCCTCCCAAACAAACAAACACACAATAGTAACAAAAAAGAGCCTTGTATTCCCAGTGCCAAAAAGTCAGCTTAAAGTAGGTCCTCAGTCAAATTTGTTGAGTTAAATTCTGCTCATCCAACAAATTGGGCCGTGCGTGCAATGAGGGAGCTGCGTGAATCATATTTTTTTAGTAGTGTTGGGAAGCTCCCTTGCCTTTTCCCCTAAAATTCCCTTCCAGAACGTCTGCCATTACTGATTCTACATATGGCTAGCACTTTATTTTGGCAACATTGGAAAGTCTCCTTGTCATATTCCCCAGCAAATGCCTTTCATAAATCCCACCACAATTTTATTTATTTACTATTTTATTTTATTTTTCTTACCCTTGTCTCTTTATTGGAAGGCCTTTGCTTTACTGAGAATAACCCTGGAAGAGATGCTAAAAGGCATTCTTCATATTCTGAAGTGAATCCAGTGGATTTTCTCCCTGCCTTGTTCTATGGGGCCTGTGCTGGTCTCATTGAGAAGTGGGACAAAATTCCAGGAAGGGGAAATGAGGGCCGGCTCCAGGTTTGACTCAGTCCCAGAATGCCTCATTCTGGCTGAGCCATGAACTAACACATTTTCCAAGGGTGATGTAGTCTACCTTCCATTGGACACCACCTCTAAACCTGGGAGGGATTTCACACATTATCAGTAAGGTTCATCTCAATGATTTGGGGTTCTGGTTCTGGGGTCAGCAAACCAGCTTGGGGGCCACATCTGGAATCTCTGTCTGGTAAGACCCAAAAGCTAAGAATGGTTTTTACAGCTTTAAATGGTTGAAAAAAGGGGTGGGTGGCTCAGTCAGTTAAGCATCTGCCTTGGGCTCAGGTCATGATCTTGGGGTCCTGGGATCGAGTCCTGAGTCAGGCTCCCTGATCATCGGGGAGTCTGCTTCTTCTTCTCCCTTGGCTCCTCCCCACCCCCCACCCCCCGCTTATGCTCTCTGCTCCCTCTCTCTCATGCTCTCTCTCTCAAATAAATCAATAAAATCTTTAAAAAAATGGTTGGGAAAAAAATCAAAAAACCAACAATTATTTTGATATGAGAAAATAATGTAAAATTCAAAATGAGTGTTCACAAATAAAGGTTTGTTGGAAACCAGCCATGCTCATTCATTTACATACTGTCTATAGCTACTTTCGCAATTCAAGGGCAGAGCTGAGTGGCTGCAATAGAGACTGTATGGTCTATAAAGTCAAAAATATTTACTATCTGGCCCTTTCACAAAAAAAGTTTGCCAACCCTTGTTCTAAACCGAGCGTTTTATGGTTTAAGAGACACCATGTCTGTGGACTTCTTGCATTTCTAACCTTTATTTATGGGTGTCGTCTTCTTAAGCAAATCACATTCTCCAGGCTGCGTGGGTGCGTGCATTAAAATACACATCACAGAAAATTTACAATCTTCACCATTTTTGAGGGTACAATTCAGTGGTAATAATATACAAAGTCGCAAACCATCACAGCTATCCATTTCCAGAACATTTTAATCACACCAAACAGAAACTCTGCACCCATTACACAATAACTCCCCATTGTGCCCTCCTCTCAGACCACTGTAACCCCAATTCTGTCTTCTGTCTCTATGAACTTACCTATTTTAAAGAGGTCATATAAATCAAATCATACAATATGTGGCCTTTTGTGATTGGTCTCTTTCGCTCAGCATCAGGCTTGAACGGTTCATCCATGTGCTATCGGAATTGCACTCTTGTTCAGCGAGTACCACATTGGGTGGGAGATGGTGCTTCAAGTTCATTCAGATGGATGGTTTCAATGGGACCTACGGACAAAACCTACCATGCTTAGAGGAAGGTGAAGGGTGGGTAAGAAGCCTCCATTTCTGGACATGGGCATCGCCATCCCCATTGGGACAAGATCAGGTGGTTCAAAGAATACTTTAGTCCAAGCACTCACTTCTGTGTGTATGTTTTAATGCCCTAGGGAGTCAGCAGTTGATGGGAGCTCTTTAGGTCATTTCCTTACGGCGTAGTGAAAATCTGGGAGCCTCAGAGATATGTCCTTTCTTCACAGAGAAGTATCTATGAAATATCTCAAGTAGAGATGACTTTCCACCAATTTCCATGATAAAAGCCCCCAAGTATGTGCGAGAAATACATCATCACGTGTTGGCAGTGACTGGTTATGTGTACCGGGCGTATGCCCTCAAATTGCCTTACAGTGAATTAAAATGATCTAAATAAGAAAAAAAGTGCTAACCAAAGCACTGTTCTTTAACCAGCATCTGTTAAGTTACTGTGCTAGGCACTGAGACTATAAAGATGGGCAACATAGATCCCATAACATCCAGAAACGTCAGGTCTAGAGCCATGGTTCCTAAACTGTGGGAGGGCACCCAGGCGCCATGGTAAATTCACAGGGGCACTGTCTGATATTTTTAATTTTGGAGGAAAACACAGTCCCATTTGTAGGACACTGCGTGAACTAGTAGCTGGAAGGAGTTCCTAGTTTCAACATTAGATTGCACGACACTTCTTTGCATGACTTCCTATCTTTGTGAATTGGGGCTTTCGGCAGTTGCGGTGTTGAAAAGCAAGATCGATGTGGAACAGAAAATGAGGGTGTGGGGTCCAATCTGATTCAGGACTAACGGATACAGACAGCCCATTAGTAAGTAATTGTGGGTATTCGGGAATAAAAGAAACACATACTTTTCTTTCAGTTTCTGTGTATTTTTTTTCCAGGCCTATGAAGTTGTTAGGACATAAATACTTAGGAAGTTGTTTGGAACTGATGGCTGAATAAATGGAACCATTAGACATTTCTTTCGAACAGGAGCACCCTGAAAACCCGAGTGAGACACAAAGGGTAGGGGGAGTGGAGAAATTTGGTGAACCTCTGATCCCGTGAATCAAGGATGTTACTTATTGTGTATTAAACACTTTCTAAATTAAACACAAACAACAGTCAAAGGCTAGATGGTATGTAAACAATTCAGCAACAAGCAATGTTGCTGCTGTTATAATTCAAGGGTAATCAATGTGATGCCATCGGCATTAATAACACACGGTCAGTATGCACAAACTTTTAATATAAGCCTCATTATGAGCGTCTCTTTGCATGAAACTAAAAATATTGAAAACGTTGACATTGGGGAGGTGCCCTTGGATCAAAACTCCTGAAGAAGTCAATAATCTATTATGATTTTCATTTTGCAGAAGCAATGCTATTATTTCAAAAGGTCTCAGAAATCAATTTGGCATTCAGTATATCTGTGTAATAATGACATCCTAATTAAAAATCCCAATCTGGGTAGTACAGAGGATGATGCTTAATCTCTAATCAATGAGCACCACGTCTAGAAGTTATAGATGCAATAACCCTTTTCGATGAACTTTACTACTTTTCTTAGACTTGGTGTGCTTTTCTCCCTGCAATTTGGGGAACCTTTTCTGTCTGGAAACATATCTGAGGAAGCTGGGACAATTTGGCGCAACAAGCCCATAAATTAAAGCAAGGAACATCAAAGAAAAATATCTTCAGAATTGTGTGTTTCTTTTTAATTGGAATTTATAATTACTCCTAATTATAGGACATATTTTAAATGTTACTTTGAGAGGCTGAGGGAGGTGGAGCCTTGTCCACGCCAGCCACATGAGCTATGCCCTTGACATTTTAATTAGATATTATTTTGAAATATGTAAAAGGGATTTATGTAGTCAGCAAAACAGATCATTGATTGTACAATTTGCCCAAGAAGACAAAATGAGGCATAGTTTAAAAAAAAAACACAAACAATCAACTCTTCAAAGGAACTGTAGAAATTCTGAAGAGGTGTGGAATGGACAAAATATGTCACCCGTGGACCACATTAAGCTTTTCTACTATTTTCCCCAGGCAGAGTCTCTTCTTTGTAACAAGCCAGTGTCAGTGACAGCATCGGACCAGGCAGAGGGAGGTGGGTTCCACTGATTTATGGGCCCCACACACCCATCTTGCAGATAAAAAGGGAGGTCAGAGGAGGGTCAAGAATCTTTTTGGAAGGAATTTCTGGTGCCATATTACCTGGCTGCAGGAGGGTGATTAAAACAAGCCCTTCAGTTGCCTTTCCATGAGATGCCTTGCTCTTTGATGCTTCAATAAATTAACAATTTAGGACAGAAATTATAGAACAGATGGGACAAAGCCATCTTCTAAACTTTGGCATCATAGATTAGCTGGGGGTTGCCTGAGATGAAATTGACTGCTGAAATCCGGCAGTTGGGAACATTTACTTATGGAACTCTTGTGGCAGGAAGGAGATGAGAACAGAGAACCCTATCGATCTCCCCAGCTTTAAGCATTATAGTAATCTTTCAGAATCTTAGGTCCTGCCCGAGACTAATAATGGGGAGGGGGGGGGAAGAAATGAGCCTCATGAAATAAAACTCAGGGAGATCTGAAAGAGAAGGCTGGATAGTGAAAGAGGAGATTTGCCATCTGTGAGGCCCTGGACCCCAGACCCTACCCCAGCTGTCTGGAGCACTGTGTGGGTGAAGTCATCTATTTGGAGAGGGGATATTCTCACCAAGTTTGGAGGAAATGCCTTGGTTGTCAGGCTCCACTGGCCATTGAAGGACTTCCTGTCAAGGCCAGGATCTGCACTATAGGATGTGGGAGCACTTGGAGGGAGACACTCTGTCCGGACCCCCTCATTCCAGTCCTGGTGGACACCGTGTGCATCAGCCTTGGCTGCACCAGTGAGGGGAAGATGTCCCCACCCTATGTTAGGTTTAGGGCCCCATTTTGCCCTGGTGGTTGTCTGCCAGGCAGTCCACTTCCAAGGGGACTGGTATCAATGGCAACCACCAGGCTCAATGGGGTGCCTCTGAGTCATGTCACTGAACTGGGAGCAGCCAGGACTAGGGCATTCTTGGGAGTGTTTATGGGTGGGGTGATATCAGAGAAGAGGCGAATAAGATGTACGTGTGAGGGAGGCACTTAAATGGACTCTTAAAGGGGATGTGACCACGTTATCTTGGATCCACACTGGTAAAGCAGATAAATTACACGGGTATAAAATCCGAATCCTGAAACTCTGAGCAGCTGGGGCACTGGTAGAGTTGGGGGCCATCTCATTTTCTATACATGGCTTAACACTCACAGTCCTTCGAGAGCAGGTGTTGTCTGAGTTAGAGGAAGGAGACACAGGGGGTACCTACTCTCCAGGACTGTCGGAGGCTGACTCTTTCGATGACAGCAACCGGAAGTCTGTTTCCCACTTCCTGCTTTCAGCAGCTCACCACCCAGCCTCCCCCACCCCACTGCCGGAAGTTCACTACTAACCACTCTGAGCTAGCTGCCCTCCAGGGTTACCCCACACCCCCCAGCATGGGGGGCAGTCCCTCATCACACATGACATCCTGAGCTTGCCCTACGAAGCATGGAGAATGTTCCCTGGGGCAAGGAGAAAAAGCACAAGTGATTGTCGTCTCATCCATTTTAGGGGTCTTTATGGCTTCCTCCCTGTCTCACCCATGGGCAGTTCTCTCCACGGAGGACAGGCATTGGAAAAACCCTCCCAGGGAGACGGCAGGGCGGGGGCACAACCCTCTCACGGCAGACTCATAAAAACTCTCTCTGTGTCCAGGATGCAACTGTATTTCCTCCACACACCTCAACCTAATTTCCTGTGGATTTCAGATCATCTTTTATTTCCAATTATGCTGCTGTTCACACTATCGATTTGGAGGATACAAATGTTGAATGACAAGAGAGAGAGAAGAAGGGGGGGAGGGAGAAGAATTCCATTTTGCCTGAAGGATAAGATACTCGAAATGCCACCCCGCACAGCATCTCCGAAGCGTTCATCAACGTGGCAGAGGCTGGCTCAATTATCTTTGTGTCAGATGATTATCTGAGAGCTTAATTTAATCTCCATTATCCTCCCCCGTCATATTTCAATTAAATCTGCTATCAGAGTGTTAACACATCTTTGAACCTGCTATTTCTTCAGTTAATTTTCCACTAAGAGGTGCTGGAGAGTAACAGATGTCATAATTATGCAATTATTAAGTGTATTTGACACTCGTTCTCTCAGGATTTTGTGGTTGGGGTAGGAGCGTTGGAAAATTAATCTGATGACAATATGCTTCCGTTGTGATCCGTAACACCACTGTAGGCTGGGGGACGGTCCTCCCGCTGTTTCAGAAGCTCCCGCCAAGAAAGATGGAAGATTAACTGATTGTGCGTCAGATTTGTATCACTTTTGTACATCTGGTGAATCCGATGAGTTCATTAGGCGAGCAGAAGTTCAGAGGCAGTTTTTTTTTTTTTTTTTTTGGTTTATTTCACCCTTTTTAAGACTTCGCAAAGTATAGCAAGTGCACGTAGGAGTATAGCGTGAGGTAGACAACTGAAGTGTTAAAATTTTTTATTTAAAATTTTGGGGTTTTAGGTGGGAATTGAATGGGATGTCAACTAACAGTGTGACTTTGACTCAGAAATGAAATGAATAAGCTTGACTCTATAGTTTACTCCCTTTCCCAGCTCTAACATCCTGTGAAAATGGAAAAAACAGTCTATTGTCTCATAGATGGATGGTAGATAGATGGATAATCTCTCTCGATGCCGATCACTCTTTCTCTCTAAATAGATAGATCGGTTTCTCTCTCTATGTATAGATGATACGAATGTATATAGATACATATCTATAGACATATCTATGGAGATATAGATATATGAGATTAAAAAAGAAATCTTTCTATACATATGATATAAAAATATGTTTATGAAGCTTATATAGCTTTTAAAAATTTAAATATATGTACATCTATGCTTTATATATAAAATACATATAAGTATATATACATGATACCATATCATCTCTACCTACAGCTATTTGAATCGTCAGATCTGTTAAATTTGAGGTCTGAAAAGATGTGTCTCTATTGGCCTTTGGGTCTGTAATACCTAGTCACTAAAAGCAAAAGCTCCTTAGGACTTTAAATCCTGCTTCTGAACATGTGCTGTCTGCGAGACCTTAGGCAAATGCCTTCCCTCTCTGAGTTTTAACTTCCTCCTCTATGAAATGAATAAGGAATGATGAAACCTATTCATAAGACTGTTGAGATGATCAAATAAAATATTGTACCTGTCACAGTCTATTTCTACCCACTTATCTGGTTCCTGTCTCAGGAAGGAGCTGCAAATACATAAGGAAAGCCAAAATTAGGAATGGATATACAGACTGGATGAGTATGGGTATTTGGGGAAATTTCTTTTTGACATCACATAAGGTTTTTTGTAGTACAAAAGAACACTGGTGTGTCCATGATGGTCTCAAGAGACCATGTAGGTGGAACCCCTGCCCTTTAAAGAGAAGGAAACTCTAGCTCAGAGTCTTGGGTTTACCCAAGCACATCACCTGCTGGTGACACAGTGAGGCCAAGAACTCAGCTCTCCCTGCTCCCTGTCTGGGGTCTTTCCTCTCTGCACTTGGCCTCTTAGTCCAATGGATCAGTTTTCCATGAGCTCCAAGTCACCAGTTTGCCACCGTCATTCTCAGATCTGCTCATCATCCAATCCAGACTCTTCTGCCTGTTACTCTTTCATGCTACCCATGTGGATAAAAGATCAACGATGGGTACCTTCAACCCAATGGACATACTTATGGGTGTTGCCTGGAAAGCTTCATTCAATGAAAATCCTATCTGGCAGCCAGACAGATAAAAACAGATGAAAGTAAAATGCTCTGGTTAAATCAGGATTATGATATCGGTAGTCTGGTATGCTCACTCACACCCTTCCGTCCATGATGGGTTCTGAGGAAACCCTGGGGTTCTGTAGATGATATTTCAACAACTAAAATTCCATATCATAATTTTTGCCTGAATAGAATTTTATTGAAAACTTATTTGACCAATCCCCTTTTGTTGGGCATCTAGGTTGTTTCTGATTTTTCAGAAAGATTTGTAAGAAACCAGATATTTGGTTTATGAGAAGCTTCCTTTTATATGTATTGGCTCCTAATAGATTTCCTGTCTGGAAGGTGTCACTTTCTTTCCCTCAGGAAAGATATTGAGATTAGCCAGGGCTTGATATGGATGCCTACGTTTATCAGAGCCATGGAACTAAGTAAAATATAGTACCATTCTCTGGCATTTAGGTCTTTGGAGACAGTAGCTCAAGTGAAAGAGGAGAGAGGCTTCAGGTATTGCTGGATCAAGGGCTTAGGTGACATCATCATGTTTATCACTTGGGATCTCATTCTCAATGCTCTGTCCCCTCTGTGTGCTGGCCTCATGCTCACATATGCAGATAGGTTTCTTTCACGCAGCCAGATGAGGGAACCACCAGTACCCATGGGGCTCTTGCAAAAGAGAATTTTGTTCTGTTTATTTCTTTTAACCTAATACCTTTCTATCAATGTATACTGATAGCCCCTGTCTTTTGGATACTCTTTTTCCCCAGGTCCATTCTCCATTTTTCCCCACCCTCTTAGTAATGGCTTTAGCTAGGTTCCCTCAGCCTCTTGCCTCCAATGAGTTTGACCCATGGGAGACTGCATTAGTTTTCCTAGAGGCTGCCTTGCTTCAGTCCCACAAACCAAATGGCTTAAAACAAGAGAAATTTATTGTCTCTCGGTTCTGGAGGCTGGAAGCCCAAAATCAGAATTCAAGGTTCCCTCTGAAACCTGTAGGGAAGAACCCTTGTTTGCTTCATCTCCTTTCTGGTGTTTGCCATCAATCATTGAACATAGATCAGTTCCATCTCTGCCCTGTCATCACATGGCTGTCTTCTCCTCCTGCCTGCCTCTGTGTCTTTCTGTTTTTATAAGGACACCAGTCAGGACACATTCAAGTCCCACCCGAATCCAGTATGATTTTATCTTAACTAATTACATCTGCCATGTTTCTAAATAAGATCATCTTTGGAGATATGGGGGGTGAGGGCTTCCACATATCTTTTGGGGGAGAGGGGGACACACAATTCAACCCATCACAGAGAGCAGAGAGAGGGGAAAAGAGGGAGAGGCTGTGTATTTATTTTCCCGGGGTTACTGGTGCCCACAGCCTTTGTAAAATACCCTCGCTCCTGTCAGAGGGCTCTTCTGGGATGCTGGTGACTTCCTCTCTGTGCCTGTTCAGGTCTGTGGGGGAAGGGGGGGCAATTCCTGAGTTGCTAGCCCTCTGTTTTACCTTATTGATTTCCTGTCCTTCAACTTGCTGTCCTACGTGAGCATACCGTCTCCCACACGCCAGAGGGTAGAGCTAAATGCACGTGATGTGTCATCGTTATAGCTTCTGGGAGCACTGTATGGATGGAAACCACTTGAGGGTGTTGTTAACATGTGGACTCTGTGGAATCTGAGGTAATAGGTTGGGGGTGGGGGAGCCTGAGACTGTGCATTTCTAACAAGCTCCCAGGTGGCGAGGTGAACGCTGACAGACTGTGGAGGAAGTGGCACCAGGCTAATGCTAGGAATTCACGGCAGGGAAGACAGCGAGCTCACCTATGCCATGGGCTGCAGGAACACAGGAGCAGTGGTGAAGTGACATCTTTTAGGATGTCCTGTGTCAAAGGCCCCACCAGATCCTGACTTTAGAACAGTAAATATTTTGTGAGGTGGGACTAGAACCATGTTGGGTGGGGAAGTAGGAACTTAAAAAAAAAAAAATCACCCTTCTTTCCTTCCTCCAATGTCTTTCCACTACAGTTTTAACCCTATGTAATCACCTTTTAAAAAGGTATGTGTCACCTTAAAAAAGAGCGCTGTGGTTGCTACAGCTACCCTGGCCCACCTGAGGGTCGGCTTTCCTCAGGGCCTCAGACAGAGTGGCCCGGGGTCAGTAGCCAAAGGGTCATCTTCAGGGGCCCCAGCTGCTCCTTCTCTATCTCCTCCCCAAGAAAGGATATGACGGTTGCCATCTACCTCCAATGCCAATGGGCCTCTCCTCTCAGAAGGGGCCATCTTGGCTGCATCTCTTCTCCCTGTGTCTAGAACAGAGCTATCACGGGCTGGGCCGTGGCTCTAATCCACATGAGGAAGCCTTCAGGAAATTTTGAGCAGGGCACCCAGGTGGCTCAGTTGGTTAAGCGTCTGCCTTCAGCTCAGGTCATGATCCCGGGGTCCTGGGATCAAGCCGCGAGTCGGGCTCCCTGCTCAGTGGGGAGCCTGCTTCTCCCTCTCCCTCTGCTGCTCCCCCTGCTTGCTCTCTCTCTCTCTTTCTCATATAAATAAATAAAATCTTTAAAAAAAATCTTTCTGGCAATTTGACTTTACTGCAACGTCCAAGTTCTCTGATGCAAGTGAGAATATATATATCCGTCGGCGATGGATTAGAAACACAAGACAAGAGTCTGTCCCTTCACAGAACCTTTGAGAAGCACCTTCCAGAGGACTCAATCCCAAGGAAGGGAATCCCAGGCAGTCTCCGGGTCAGAGGCACTTGTGAGGGCCAGGAAGCTTGCTTTTCTCGGCATCGCAGTTGGCCTGTGTGGGTCACAGTCCCTCAGGCCTTCCTGTGAGGCCACATTGCATCAAGAGGGAAGGCTGTGTAAACATCTTCACCTCGGCCTTCAAATTTTGCAGCAATTTATGGAGATGCAGGATTCAGACACAGTGAGCACTGACAGCAAAAATAGGGACCGAAGAGGAGGCCTTTCTACACAATGCCCACCAAAGAAGAGTCCAAGCCAGTTTTTCCTATATACAAAGATCTCTGAAGGCCCACCTCTAATGCCACTGCATAACCCCTTTCTCATTGCCAGTTTTACTCCTTTCTTTTGCTCTCCTTTCCCCCCCGTTTTCCATCCCTTTTACTTGTTTTTCATAAAGCAATCTAGGGAAAGGCTGCCCCATGGAAGGGTTTCATATACAAGAAATTACTATTTTTATGCATTCCCCCTTAGGGTACACTCCAGCACAATCCATACTTTTGTGGGCATTTTTTTCCTATAATGTTTGTAGCCAGAATATGGAACCAGCTTCAAGAAAATTAAACAGAACAAGAGAAGCCATGTGCCCCGCAATTAAAGGAAACACTCCAAGTAGCAATGGGAACCCGACAGGACAGTGCACAGTGCCAAGGGAAAAATGTGCAGCCGGAAAATCTGCCAAGTGTCCCTGATTTGTAAAGATTTTTTTCCATATTTAGGTAAATTAATGTAATTATTTAATGCCTCCTGCAATGGTAATAGGATTGCGCTTGGGCCTTTTCAACATATGGTGCTGGCACCAAAATCCTCTTTGAGGGAGGAAAAAAGGTGGGGGGTGGGTATCAAGGCTCAGATCTCATTTGCCGGTTTTAATGTTGGAGGTCTGCCTGGCCCTCAGCCAGCTTGAGGGGGGCGGTGTGTGGCGAAAGAGCTGGGGCAATTGATTCAGGGCCTGTCACTGGCTGGTGGGGACAGCAGGCACATGGGCCACACCACTGCCATAATCGATGCGTCCTCCCCCAAACCCCTGCACGTTCATTCGTGGAGCCTGGCCTTGGGGTTTGGAGCTACGGGCAGGTAGTCTCTCCTCCAAGACCCCCAAAAATGACCGAGAAAGGAGGACACGGAGTTCCATCACTTTCTCTTATGTTAGATTATTTTCAAAGATGTCACCATTTCTAACATTTCTGCTACCAGACATAGGTGTGGGGTCCCCTTATACAGATTGTCCCATGGCCCAGAGTCTTCCCTGCATGGGGGACCTGGCTACTTACAACTGTGCATAGCAGATGGCAAATCCATTTAGATCCAACATTTGGATAATCTTTTCGGAATACAGCAGCTATTGTGTGAGGCCAAAGGCCTCTTCCATTGCCTGGAGATCAATCACCGTAACAACAACATTTAATTTTTTAAAAAATTGAGTGCCTAGTTTATGGGCTAAAGAGTACAAGGTATATTGCCTCTTCGGCACAAGGCTTATCACCTCGGAAGACAGATGGAAGAACACTCATAAAATAATGAGAAACACTGGGGACAGGATGAATTGTGTGGTGTGGGCTCCTCTTTCCAGGTAGCTCAGTTGGTTAAGTGTCTGACTCTTGGTTTCAGCTCAAAGAAGTGGTTACATGCCAAACTTGAATTTGACAGCCCTTGCTTAAACAGATTGTAGGGGGAGATGCAGTACTGGGGACACTGGAATACAAACGACCTGCTTGAGAGTTTATGAAGAGTAGAGTGGAGAACACCTTGCGGGGAAAGCAAGGTTAGATGAGAATGGTCTTGGTGAACTGTAAAAGCAACTTTTCCAACAACTTTTCAATATTCTTTTTAAGACTGTCATGTGCTCTAAGATCTCAAAAATCTTATTCCCCTCTGATAATTTTCACCTCATGATGCTACCGTGCTCTTTCAGGAGAATTCCTACATCCCTGTGGGGATGAGTCAAAGAACTGACATTTATTGGGTCTACTAGCAGGGGTTGAAGGATTGGGCCACCAATGGCTATCCTTGGCCCCCACTGAAGGCCTCTGGAAGAGCCTCTCATGTTTTATTTCTTGCTTGGATGGAAAGGCCCTTGGACGGAAGCTGGCTTCTGACTCTGTCCCCCAATGTCTGTAGCAGTGACCAAGCAGGCTGGCTCTATGTGGGATTGTCCCATGTTTATTCCAGATGCTGTGATGGCTTATAGCCAGTAAAGCTGGATTGTGGTGTTTATGGATCCAGGCTCTAAACCGAAAGCTGCATTTCTCAATTTGTAAATCTGAAGCCCAGGCTAAGGCGCTGAGAGAATGCTTCTAGGTCCCTGGGGACCCATGAAAGATTGTCCAATTCTTGAATTTAGATGATCTCTCTGCTACTTCCAGCCAAATCCCAGATCATGCATAAGGGGGGTTCAATGCTTTCTTGCCATATGACACTCCTCCCACAATTTTGCCCCTCACACGCTGGCAGGGTATGGGAGGGAAGGGGCATGCTTTACAACACACTAGGCTGGCGGGAGAAGTATGTGTCCGTACCTGGAATCACAGCATGAGGATGTGTGAAGCAACTCCTGGAGGCTAACAGTGCTCAGTAAATAAGTGCTTAATGAACATCAGCTGAATGAATGTATGGATGGATAGATGAAATTTTAAGTCCTGGGATCTTGACTTGAGCTCGTCCTTAATATTTTGTGATATTGTTAAGTCATAAGTCTCTATTCATCTGTTAAATGGGTAAATTGCTCTCTGCTTTCCTTATTTAAATAGATTCAATGATCACATAAGATTATGAGTGCAGGGGACCTGCTGCTGGAATTGGTGTCACAAAAAGAAAGGGGATGGCCATCATGACTGCTGAGTGCATGTATTCTTGGAGGACTCTCCAGGGAAACAATCCATCTAGCTATGATATTCAAGACATCATCTACACAATACAGGGACTTTTCCACCTCCCTTCCCCCAACACTGGATCTCCAAGCAGATCTGGACAATTTGGATTGCTTTTTCCATGTAGGTAGGATAAAACGAAGAGTGAGAGATTATCAGTGAGTACAGATCTACCAGCCTGGCATGGCTGCTTCAAACCTATCAGGAGCCTTAATACCTGAATTCCTGAGTTGGATTATTCCACTAATTTTGTTTGTTGGTAGCTCCCCTGCCTAAGAAAGGTAGTAAATATATTAGAGAAGATTTTCTTTATAGAACACCTATTATTCATTCAACTAATGTTTTTGAGCTGCTGTTATATGTTGGCAATGTGCTAAATTAAGTGATAGATATTTCAATCCTCATCTCAAGAAACATATAGTCATGCTGGCATAGCAAATAGATAGTATTTGAGTGCCCAATTTAATCGTTTGTAATCCCAATTTTAAGGATTCCAAGGTCACATGAAGATTGATAGAAATGCTATAATCAATTAACAATATTTCCCATAGGAATAGGAAGGAAAGCAGCAACATATTTGTTGCATATTAATGAATGTAAAAAAAAGGTACTATTCCCCAGTCTTAGGGCTGAATGTCACTCTATCAGGATAATATTACCTGTTCTATAAAAAAAAAAAATCCCCCAAATAGAATGACTTAAACATAATAGAAGTTTATTTTTATACACATCATGTCCAAAATGGATCCTCCTAATTGGCTGTTAGCTCACCTCCAAGTGGTGATATAAGGACCCAGGCTCCTTCCACATTGTGGCTCTGTCATATCTAATGTGTGATTTCCAGGTGACTGTGCTTTTCTGCAGGAACCGGGGATAGTGCAAGTCTGAAAGATCCACTCGTGCCTTCTGCTCCTATTCCATTGGTGATATTCCATGATCCCATCTAGATACAAAGGAAGCAGGCAAAGGGACATGGCTTCCTTTCCGCAATTGTACACCACCTTTGTTGGACAGGGAGCCCTCGATTCAAACAATGTCCTAATTTTTTCCAGTCAAGCCTGCCTCAGCTCATTTTCTTCTTCCCTGCAATGAGGCTGGCTTCTTTTATTCAAAGATGGAGAAAGTCCAATCTGTATCTCTATATATAGGTACTATCTTCACCAAGTTTTTAAATACAGACAGTCATTTCCAATTCCCTTCCAACTTGCTGTGGAGCAAAAACCCAGAGACAGGTCACACCATTCCCGTTCAGGGCTCTGCCAGGTGTTGTCAGGGGGAACTGTTTAAGGAAAAACACCCAACAGGGTGTAGAGCCATAAAGATTGGTGAGACTTTGCCCCAGGGGGAATGCAGGGATTTGAGTTTCTCTTCACTAAGCCACTCACTGAGACTTGGCCTTTACAACTCAATGTTTGAAGCTCTGGGGCTGCTTATATAAACATGCTATTCTAACAGCACCTGGCAGCCCAATATAAAATTAATTTTACTGTATCTTACAAGCCATATAGAGCCTTTATGGTAGAGGGCAGCATTAGGTCTTTACATAAAGACTAGCAGATAATTTTATCTAATTTCATTGACTGTGGTTAAGTGGGTTTTTTTTCTTTCTTTTTTCTTTAACCCCTTTTGTTGCTACTTCCAAGGCCCCTCCCAAGCTCTCCAGCACTCTGTCCAGGAAGCGTAGGAGGAAACTCTGGGGGACTGGGTCATTCCTACTGATTATTCTGGAGTCTCTGTCCCTGATAGTTGACTCCAGTTTTCCCAGGAGTAAGAGTGAGGGTCAACCAGCATCTGGACCCCTCCTGCATGGATGTGCCAACCCAGTCAAGGCCAGGATGCCCCCCCCCCCGCAAGGACATGTGCCTTTCTCTATGCTCTTGTCCCATATCAATCCCCACGCTGGGAGAGGAGGCAGAAAGACTCAGTGCAAGGAGTAGGGCAGGACTAGGTTTATGTCCAAGCCCTCCTTTTACCTGTTGTGTGATCTTGGGCAAGAGACAAGCTCTCTGAATCTCGCTTTATTCATTTGTTAACTGGGGATGAAAATTCTTTCTTTCAGTGTTGTTGTGAGGTTGATCTGGGATAACCTAGCACAGTATGTGTAGGACATCACGGCTCAGGTATGGGTTAGGGTAGAGCGATGTCACTTCCTGAAATACACGACGCCTGGCCTCAGTGCCTTAAGACAATTTAAGTTTCTTTCTCACTGACTACAAGTCCAGTGGGATGTTTCTGGTGGGGCAGCTCTCCAGACGGAGCGTCTCCTAGGGAGTGACTTGAAAATCCATCTTCTACGGCTTTGGGAACTTGGCTTCTAGTCCCGCAGCCATAGAGAGGAGGTAGGTGGGAAAGTCTCCAGGAGGTTTTTTAGCCAGGCCTGGAGGTGACGCAGATGCATCATTTGTCTCTACATTCCATTGGCCAGAGTCTGTCACATGCCCTCACCTGGATGCCACAGGTGGAGGGGGGATTGGGGAAAGGTAGTTAGCCATCTGGAAGAAAGGAGTCGGATATGAGTGAACACCAGCAGCGACAGCAACTGATAAGGGTGACTGCTCCTCTCCTGCCATCCTTGGACTCTATTCTCTGTGTGAGTCTGATTCCCTCTTCTCTTCTCTTCTCTTCTCTGTGCCCCAGTGGGCTGGGTCCTTCCTCCTCTTTAAGACTGGCATAAAATACTGCATCCTGGGAAGGGGGATCTGGCTCTCTGAGTGGCTACGAAGGGGCCAGATAATCTGACCTGCAAGTGATAATTTTGACCAGTGGTAAATGGAAAAGAGAACTGGGCAGATAAACCCCCTTCCTCTGTCTCAGGGCCTGCCCCAACGTGCCGTCCCTCCTTGCAGCCAGTGGGGAGGGGGCCGCCTTCCATGACACTTTGTGGTGCATGACAAAGTGTAGTTCCTGCATTAAAGCAAAGCTGCATTGCCCCACCTCTCCTCCTGGACCTCACCCTCCCTGTCCTGGGCTTGCACAACCCCAGTGTAGGGCTGCATCTTCATCCTTGCCAGAGACCATTTTCTAGATGATCAGTGCTAAGATGTCCTTCTATTATTTATTCTCTATTCTATTACTCACCCCCCCACCCCCCAGCTTCTGAGTTCCAATGATGTTGGCCTCCTTTGGGATCCTCTAAAGAAACATGGCTTGCCCCTTGTTTTCTCCAGGCCTGTGTTCATGCCTTCTTTTTGCGGGGGCCCCTCTTCACTCTGGAATGCAGTTTACTGTCATTTCCTCAACTCATCCTTGGATCTCGCACCCAGTGTCCTTCCTTAGGCTAGACTTAACCTTCCCTCCTGTCCAGACTCTACTGGGGTCTCTGGTTGCCCTTGGGCTAACATCCTGTACTTTACCTTTACAGCACTCACCACAATCTGACATGATATGTTTGTGGGAATATTTGATATCTGTTTTCTCTAGCAGACTTTAAGCTCTATGATGTGTAAAATGACGTTATTCTGTTTTGCTCTCTACTCCGTTACTAGCACCAAGACAGCTTCTAGCACAAGGTAGGAGCTCAAAAAATATTTGTTGAAGATCTACAGCTTGTTCTTGAGTCCTCATTTCTCCTCTGACCCTGGTGAGGCAGCACAGAGGAACTCTCAGGGCCTTCTGGTATGGTTTGCAATTGTGGGATTAGACATCAGGTAATCTGTAGAGCTTAGCAACGTCTGAGAACATGGACTGCCTGTGTAGCCCCATCCTTTGGGACTTCCTAAGACAGTCAGATCTTTGTGTTAGCAGCTAGATGCTCTCAGCAGCCAACAGAGTACCTGGAACAGAGTAGGTGACTTAAAAAAAATTTTTTTTTGAATATACATGAATGGTGTTACTATTCTGTCTCTGTCCACTGCTCTTAACCTCCTTACTTGGGGGACCTTCCGTATGTGGGCTGTCTCCACACATATGATCAACTACTTAGAGATCTATTTAACGACAAAAATAGTAGTAGTAATAATAATAACAAACCACAGTTATTGAGCACCTGCTGGATATATGAAATTTATTGGCTTATGTCCTCCTCCCAGTTCCGTGGAATGATAAATGGGAGGGATTTGCTCAAGGTCAAAGCTAATGAGTGGCAAAGCTGGGACCTGAATGCACCTTAGTTTGACTCCCAAGCCTGTTCTACGCTTTTCCTCCATCAGGCAGCCTCCCCACTGGAGCCCCTAGATGATCCAGCAGCACCAGTAGCCATCACGCATGCCGTGGAGTCAAGTGGAACGGTCAAGAAGAGTTGTTGCCTGTGATTTTGGGGGTGGTGTCTCTCCGGTGGGTGCCCTGTTTCCTCACAGGGCTGTGCTAACTTTCCTTCCCAGTGTGGATCAGGATGCAGATAGACCTCCCTCCCCCCGTTCCTCCTGGGGCCATTCAGCTGACAGCTGCGGAAGGGACGCTTGCCTGCTGAAAAAGGGTCCATAATTTCCCTCTGGCAAAAGACTGCAGTCCAACTTTGGAGAGGACAATTAGCGTGCTCTCAGCTGGAACAATGGGAGCAGCAACAGATGCTTCTCGTCCCAGGGATGCTCCAAGCCGCAGCCCCTGCTAATGGGAGGCTTTCTTCTTCCCTGTGGAGGGAACCTGGCAGCCATGCCAGCAGCCTGGGGGCGAGGCTGGCCCCTAGCTGGTAGGAGAGAAGCCCGATCAGAGCAAACCAGAGGAGCAACGGCCTGCACGCATCTAGTCACCACCTTCCTCGGGGGCAAGTGTACCAACCCATCCTCCTCCTGGAGGACGAAGTGCTCAGGACCAGTTCTGCTCAGATCCAGGGTTTTGGCAGACTCCAAACACTGGTGCCAAATGCTTAAGCGCAAGCAATCCAGAGTGGACAGATGTGGGTTTGAGCCCCACATACAACTTACTAGCTGTCATCCTTGGAAAAATCTAGAACTTCTCTAAGCCTCAGTTTCCCCATTTATAAAACAGGGCAATCAAAGCATGAGCATTGCAAGTTGGTTTGGGGGGGATGAAATAAAATAATATATGAAAACAGCTTACAGTGAAAGTTCTGAAAAATGCTTCATATAATAGGACTATTGTGTCATAATCACCTTTATCTCTGGGGACTAGCACATAGTATGTGCTCAATAAACACGTAATCAGACTTAGAGCCATTTAGAGGCAGAGGAAGCCCCGGAGATCCTCTAGCTGGTGACGTTCAGACTGTTTACTGGGAGGTGCATCAGGGGCTTTCCAAACACTCTTTTGGATGTTTGTTAACCACGTTAATAAAATGTGTTTCAGCCTATTGGTCGACCCTAAACATGTTAAGTTGTGTTGCCAAGGCTAACTCACTTCTCTGAAGACCTCAGAATATGGGCTAACTTGCCATTTTGGCTACACTAGAGATTCTGAGATTGTAAAATGAGCATTTACAATTTTAAGTGTGAGAATCTCCTTGTTTTGCCATGAAAACAAAAATTAAATATAAATCAGATGATTATAGCAGATACAAAGCTGCCCAACTCTTCCATTACCTCAGATTTTAATATTTGGTTTATATCAGGGCATATGATTGTTCTTGTTTACGTAAGTAAACGTTACACATTTGAATATAATGGAATCAGCATACATTAATTAAGTTCCACTTCTCTTTGGGATTCCTTGTAAGATTCAGCTGTTTAAAAATAAAGCCTGAGTACCACTGATTTTCTCCATCTCCTCGATTTTAAAGACGTGATTTTTTTTTTTTAAAGATTGTATTTATTTATTTGACAGAGACAGCCAGCGAGAGAGGGAACACAAGCAGGGGGAGTGGGAAAGGAAGAAGCAGGCTTCCAGCGGAGGAGCCTGATGTGGGGCTCGATCCCATAACGCCGGGATCACGCCCTGAGCCGAAGGCAGACGCTTAACGACTGCGCTACCCAGGCGCCCCTAAAGACATGATTTTAGGCACGTGAAAAAAGAGGTTTGTCCAAGAATCACCGGTGCAGAATTGGGACCATCACAGGACACCTGATGCACGTCTCTCTCTAGAACCTGCTCTTTCCCAACCACAGCCAGTGTTACCAGTTCACCTCCGACCTCCACGACGAAAACCAGAAAGACCACAGTGTCCAGATTCACTGTAAACTCACCCATCTAGCTTAGTGCTCAGTCTTTGGTTGTTGTAGCCGATGGCAACATTTTGACTCAGTGACAGAGGAGAAACTCCCCGGATGTGGGGATCCAAAGCCGGCCTGCTTGCTACCTACCATCTGACCTTTGCAGAGCCCAGATTTCAGGGACCCCTAAGCTTCTAAGGCTTGTTCAGTGAATAGTAATTGGATTCCTTCTTGCTTTCTTTTCACCCTTCTTTCCTTCCTTCCTTCCTTCCTTCCTTCCTTCCTTCCTTCCTTCCTTCCTTCCTCCGTTTCTCCCTCCCTCCATCCTCTCTTACTTTCTTCCCTTTTTTCCTTCCTTCCTTCCTTCTTCAAATGTTGATTGAGTGCCTACTATGGCCAAGCACTGTTCCAGCTATGACAGAATGTTCAATAAAACAGTCCAGATATCGCTTCTCAAGGTGTTTATCATCTATTGGGGAAGATGGATAATATGTAAATAAGTAATAATAATTGTGTAAGTGTATTACAGATAATGAAGATGCTCATACCTGCCTCAGCTGGGCATATTCTTCTCTTGACTCCCTCCCCTCGCACTGGGGAAAGGGTCCCCCAGAACGGCTCAGTACAGCCACTGCCATGGTGAAGGCAGAAGAGCGCTCCGTCAACAGGGACCTATTCTTACTCAAGGGCTTATTAGATGCCTCGGTTGGAAAGAGCAGCTGCTCTCGGCTCCACCTAAGGAGCAGCCGTAGATGCTTCCACTCCCAAGTGAACCTGGGCCAATAATAGCCTGATGTCCTCAGAGCCTGCTTTCCAGGACTCCGCTCTGGTAGGCTTTCTAGGAAATTCTGATGTTGTCTTGGGACAACCACTTGAGTGAGGCTGAAGGGTCCAAAGCCAAAAGGGCGGAGGAGTAACTTTACTCACTGAGGGTAGAGGAAGACCCACATGGCTGCTGACCAGGCCTATGAAGAACTCCTTGGAGACCTCGGGCACCAAGCTGCCGCTTCTTTTGAGTTAGGGAGCAGTAGACATCTGCTCAGGAACCCTCCTGCAGATGCCACCTTGCGGCCACCCTGAGATGTCACCCGGGTTTGTCTGGACTATCAGGAGGAAAATATCTGCCTGTCCCGCACTCACTTATGCAACGATGTACCGGGGATACAACAGTGCCCGTGACAGATAAGACCTCTCTCCTCACGGAACCTCCTTTCCCATGGCTTGGAAAACTGTAAGTAAGCCCCAGCTGTGATGGTCAGTGTCATGTGTCAACTCAGCTAGGCTTTAGTACCCAGGTATTCCATTCAAATCTAGGCGTTGCCATGAAGGTATCTGGTAGATGTGGCTAATATCTACAGTCAGTTGATTTTAATTAAAGGACATTATTCTTGACAATATGGGTGGGCCTCATCCAATCGATCAACTGAAAGGCCTTAATAGCAGCACTGAGGTTTTTCTGAGGAGGGAGAAAGTATGGGCAGCAGAAAACATTTGGGTTGAGACCTGGAAGGTGAGGAGGAGCTAGCCAGGTACACATGAGGAGCCTGAAGCACCAAGATGATAAATCCCTCAACACGGAGGCTGGAAGAAGAGGTGTGGTGAGACTGGATCAGTGGGTGGGTGGAAGCAGTTGGGACCAAACCAAAAAAAGCCAGGAACACCAGGGACAGTGGTGTCCATGGCATTCAGTGCAGAGGGTTTTGATTGGGGACCTTAAGAAAACCACCGAGCCTAAGTTTATTTGTAAAAGGGAGATTCTCATTCCATTTCCTCCCAGGCTCCTTTCCAGAGCAGCCGTGAGCATCATACACCGGACAGTGTGTGATTATGCTTTCAAAACTAGAGCACGTTTTGCCGAAGGGGAAGAGAAGACTTGTATGAAGTAAGGGAGATGAACCAAAGTTATGGAGGTAGGAGCTCACTTCCTCTTGGATTAAATGTAAACTTACTAGAGAAAGTCATAGACTTTGGCCCTCCGGGATCTGTCTGGGTTGGATTTCTGTGTACCTTAGGTAGGCCAGCTACACTCAGAATGATGCTCCCCAGCTTTGCTCAGAAAGCCCTCTCTGGACAGCCCCTCTGACTCTGACGACTGCCCCTTCCTTACAGAAATCCCTGGTCAAAAACTTGGTCCAGGCTCACCACTAAATCAAGACAAAGCCAGGGTGGGTTTCATTTTGCACTCGCCATGTCATCAGCCCTCAGAGATCTCTGAGCTGATCTCGGTAGGATGAAGTATTAGAAAAGACCTATCTGGGGGCAAAGGATTTAGTATAACAGGGAAATTAGTGGCTCATCTAATTAAAGTCCATAGATGTTTCTACCTTAATGTATGATTAGATGCAGAAGAAAGGATGACTGCTGTCAAGATTTTCTTTGCCATGACTCATTTTTCTGCTGTATTTGGCTCCATTTTCAGATATCCCTTCCTTTGCAGGAGCAACATGGCCATCGAAAGTTTCAGAAACTCTAAGGGAAAGACATCTCCCCTCTTTTCAAAAACTCCTGATCATCCCATGTTTTACTTGGGTCTTCTCCCAGTGCATTTGTCATCTACTGTCAAGATTTCCCATGGTGGGGACTGGAAGAGTCCTAGTTCAGCCCATGGACCTCTGGTCCATCTGACATTCCTTGTCAGTCTGCTGGCTTGGCCTGTGTATAATCCCTGTTCCATCTGAAAACACCGACAGATGCATCAAGAATTCATTGTTGACCTAGGAGATTTGAGGAGAGTGATGAAAGGTTGTGTGATACAACACAGAGGTGGCTCAAAGCCAAGAGATACTAAAGAAGCAGAGCTCAGTGGGCCCACCTAAATTTCTGCAGAATATTTGACTGTGCCCCAGTGCAGACATGAAGAGGGTAGTGGGAAGAGGCTTTCACTCTATCACTGTTCCCTCTTTCTAAGAATCTTCAATGCTCAGAATCATGACATCAGCTCAAGTGACTCGAACCTCAAAGAACGTTGAGCAAATCCTACCTGTACATTGGATGGGTTTAAACTTGACCCATGCAAAGTTGCATTGTTTTCCATTTGTTTATCTATTTTAATTTTATAAGTCATGTGTATATAACATATATAAAAATAAAGGATATATAAAATCAAAACATTACAAATAAAGGTATAACACCTCTTTAAATCCCTTTCTCTTCAATCCTAGTCTCCTCTTACCTCCACAGACATAGACACCATTAACCAGTTAGGGATGTGAACTTCTAAACTTTCTGTGATTTGCATATAGAGAAATTATGTACACCTGGAAAATAAGAAGTATTGCTTTATGATCTATTGACTTAACATACAGATCCTTCAGCTGTACATATTACTCTGAAATTATTTTTTCCCCCACTCATCCTTGTGTCCTAAAGACGACCCCATGTTGACAAATACAGATTCCCTTTATTATATTTAACTGCTGTGTATGAATCATGGCTTATTTAACCATTCTTGTGTTGATAGACATTTGACTCATGGTCCCCCTTGGCCCCCCTTTTTTTTGGTCTCTTACAATGAGCACCCTGTACATGTTTTTGGCCACATGTGTTTTTCTTTTTCTTTTACTTTTCTTTCTTTCTTTCTTTCTTTCTTTCTTTCTTTCTTTCTTTCTTTCTTTCTTCCTTCCTTCCTTCCTTCCTTCCTTCCTTCCTTCCTTCCTTCTTTCTTTTTCTTCCTTCCTTCCTTTCTTCTTTTTTTTTCTTTAAAGATTTTATTTATTTGAGAGAAAGAGAGAGCACAAGCAGGGGGAGCAGCAGAGAAAGAGGGAGAAACAGATTCCCCGCTGAGTAAGGAGCCCGACACAGCACTCGATTCCAGGACCCTGGGATCATGACCTGAGCCGAAGGCAGATGCCTAACCAACTGGGCCACCTAGGCCACATGTATTTTCTAAAATAGATATGGAGAAGTGAATTCCTGGAATAGAGTAAACACACTTTTAATTTTACAAGATAGGCTCAAATTAACCACACTGTGATGTGATTGATTATATCAATTGCCACTCCTGCCGGATTATCAATTCTTTAAAGAAACATTTTTTTTTCTGTACCCTGGCCTGTGTGGGTTTTCAGACTCCATTTTCCCTATTTGTTCTCCTGTCCAGTTGCTTCCAATCTTAGCGTTCGTGTTGATGGCGCTGAAGGTCCGCGTTGGGTGTGCTGAGCAAACAAAGGTAATTGATCAGACAAGTAGCTGACAGCTCGGCTGCCATTGCAAAGCTTCAGAAAGATGCTTTGCTCATTGTCTGTTTTCTGATGTGGTGACAGTTGCTCAAAATCAAGTGGCTATTGGCTGGGGTTTGGAAATCTCTTTGCTATAAAGACATTTGACTTAAAATACGTTTCTGCCCATATATTATACAGACGTTCACCCCTTGTGTACCTTCCTCTATATTCATTTTTCAATTCTATTATAATTTTAAAAGAATAAAATAGCACTTCCCCCCCCCCCAAAAAATTAGATAATAAAGAATCAAGCTACTCTGCCAGAAGCATAGATAAAATGAGAAGATAGGCGTTTGTCTCCAAAAACAATCATAGAATGGGTCAGCACTGCCAGTATTTCCTCTCTGCACAAGTACTTGTTTGCTGGTCCATATTCAACTCTACAGAAACCACTAATCATTCAGCTCGAGAAGCAGGCACAGTGAAAAATGGATCTAAGACAATCTTACGTTTGATTTCTGGTACACATTTTCCTGTTAACGTTTAACATATGTAGCCCGCAGGCATGCTTCACACAAATCTCCAGCATTCTAAGGAACCAATGATCAGTCAGAGAAATGTGTAAAGATTTGAGAACACACGCAATTTTCACTTTATATGTTGTCAGTGAGTAACTATTCCAAAGGTACTTTTCTCACCACTTTGCTCTAAAAAAATCCCGTAATGTGGTGGCGCTCTGACAAAGTTACACATTTAATGAACACACTACCCCAAGGAATATTTCTTCAAATTTGATAACTGCTTCACTTGCATTCAAAGGCATGCTAACTAGAGATGTTGAGTGTAGTTGGAAATAATTCTTCAATTTATTGGATTACATCGAGAAAATCGTCAACAATCTGTTTTACCTTCACTCAGCATTGATACCATTTGAGTATGGGCAAGGGTGGGATTTAGCTTTGATGGATAAGAGAAGGAATTTGGTAACTAAGCAATCAATATAAACCAACATTCATTGAGAATGTTTACATAATTCTGCTTGTTCTTTTTCCTGACCCCCTACATGATTTGTTGTATGTCTTCCTCATGTGGACAGATCATCCTATTGCATACTGTTATTATAAGTCTTGTCTCCCCAGTTAAAGTCCTTAAAGGCAAAGGACCCATCTTTACACCCCCATGGCTCCTGTTGTGGGGTTTGGCATTGAACAGGCACTGAATAAATGTCGGCTAGAATAGAGGGCACTTCAGATATACCCATTTACCAATCAGATTCAATAGACTCATTAGAACATTCTTATCAATCCATTAAGCAATTCTCATAATTCTCATAAAGTATATGGATATTTAAAATTTTTGAGTTATTTCCTATGCTTGTATCACCATGAAGTATCCTAAGAGTTACATGAGAAATAAAAGTGATTTAAAGTTGAGATGGTGGTGTAGGTTCGTCCTATTCCAAACACATAGTGATAAGAAGTGCATGGCTTAGGATGCCTTGCGCTGCAAGGAACAGAAAAACCCCAACTCAAATCAGCTCAAAGGATAAGCAAATTCTTCAAGCAGATCATGGAGGTAATGAAGGAAGGTGACTTCTGGGTTGGATAATTCAGTGATTGAATGACATCACTAAGGACCTCTCATTTTTCAGCTCTGACCTCTTTGGTGTGTTGGCTTTGTGTTGAGGTTGACTTATATAGAAAACAAGATGGTTTCTTCTGATGCTCCATTTTGAGAGAGGAAAGCTCTCCCAGAAACCTCCAGATTTCTCTTCCCATCTCATTGGCTAGAATATGTCACATGACAAATTTAAGTCAATGACTGTCCCTTTCCATATCTGAGACTGGGGATAGACTTCCTTGAGGAGCCTGGCCCTGAGCAGGAGAGTAGATAGATGACTCACTGGGGTTCTGTTTTAAGCAGGAAGGAAGACGACATTAGAAGGCAGCTGTTTATTATCTGCTACAGTACGCACAATTGAAACAAGACAATTGAAAAGGTATAACTATTGCGCCAAGCAGCATCCACATGCCCATAGGCTAGAACCAGAACAGAAGCTCAGCGGCATGTGTGGGGCCAAATGCACTCGTCAGCTAGGTATTCATTTCAACTTCCGTGAGGCTGAGAACCAAATCAGTTTCACTTCTCAAAACTAGGGACTCAGATAGGATGTCGCCTCCTGTAAAAGGAGGCTGAAAAAGAAATACAGTGTCATCTCCTAGGCCTGTGATTTCCAAAAGCTGATTACCTACAAAGGTAGATGGAAGCACATACAGACTCCCAGGCCAAGATGGCCGCCTGGTCCATGACTGGATCTTAAAATCCTTGATGTTCTTCAGCCAAGAGCCATAACTTAAGGTGCTGTTTGGTGCCCCAGCTGATACTAGCCTGTGGACTGTTTGTTACTGGTACATGACTAGAGAAATACACAAGTTGGAAGTAAATATTTACAACTTTTATAGCAATTTGATATGGTCAAGACATACTAGCAGGTGATGCTGCTGGTATAATTCATTTTTATTAAATTTTACAAAAGCGGGAGGGGGAGGTTAAGATGGCGGAGGAGTAGGGGACACCTTTGTCAGCCGGTCCCC
>NC_048229.1:50416798-50589719 GCF_002007445.2 Ailuropoda melanoleuca
CAGTCAAAACTAGAGGCTCTGACGGCCAGGGTCACCGAGGCAGAGGAACGCGTTAGCGAATTGGAGGATGGGTTAGTAGAAGAAAAAACGAAAATAGAAGCTGGTCTTAAAAAAATCCACGCCCACGAATGTAGATTACGGGAGATTACTGACTCTATGAAACGATCCAATGTCAGAATCATCGGCATCCCTGAAGGGGTGGAGAAAAACAGAGGTCTAGAAGAGATATTTGAACAAATTGTAGCTGAAAACTTCCCTAATCTAGCAAGGGAAACAAGCATTCGTGTCCAAGAGGCAGAGAGGACCCCATCCAAGCTCAACCAGGACAAACCTACGCCACGGCATGTCATAGTGCAATTCGCAAATATTAGATCCAAGGATACAGTATTGAAAGCGGCCAGGGCAAAGAAATTTCTCACGTACCAAGGCAAAGGTATCAGGATTACGTCAGACCTGTCTACAGAGACCTGGAATGAGAGAAAGGCTTGGGGGGGCATTTTTAAAGCTCTTTCAGAGAAAAACATGCAGCCAAGGATCCTTTATCCAGCAAAGCTGTCATTCAGAATTGATGGAGAAATAAAGACGTTCCAAAATCGCCAATCATTAACCAATTTCGTAACCACGAAACCAGCCCTACAGGAGATATTAAGGGGGGCTCTATAAAGGTAAAAAGGCCCCAAGAGTGATACAGAGCAGCAAGTCACAACCGATACAAAGACTTTAAAGAGAAATGGCATCATTAAAATCATATCTGTCAATAATCTCTATCAATCTAAATGGCTTAAACTCTCCCATAAAACGCCACAGGGTTGCAGATTGGATAAAAAGACATGACCCATCCATTTGCTGTCTACAAGAGACTCATTTTGAACCCAAAGATGCATTCAGACTTAGAGTAAGGGGATGGAGTACCATCTTCCACGCAAATGGACCTCAAAAGAAAGCTGGAGTAGCAATTCTCATATCAGATAGACTGGATTTTAAACTAGAGGCCATAGAGAGAGATACAGAAGGGCACTATATTATTCTTAAAGGAAGTATTCAACAAGTGGATATGACAATTATTAATATATATGCCCCCAACAGGGGAGCAGCAAGATACACAAGCCAACTCTTAACCAAAATAAAGAGACATATAGATAAGAACACAGTAATAGTAGGGGACCTCAACACCCCACTATCAGAAATAGACAGAACACCCTGGCAAAAACTAAGCAAAGAATCAAAGGCTTTGAATGCCATACTCGACGAGTTGGACCTCATAGATATATATAGAACACTACACCCCAGAACCAAAGAATACTCATTCTATTCAAATGCCCATGGAACATTCTCAAGAATAGATCATGCTCTGGGACACAAAACAGGTCTCAGCCAATACCAAAAGATTGAAATTATCCCCTGCATATTCTCAGACCACAACGCTCTGAAATTGGAACTCAACCACAAGGAAAAACCTGGAAGAAACTCAAACACTTGGAGGCTAAGAACCATCCTGCTCAAGAATGACTCGATAAACCAGGAAATCAAAAAACAAATTAAACAATTTATGGAGACCAACGAGAATGAATACACAACGGTCCAAAACCTATGGGATACTGCAAAGGCAGTCCTAAGGGGGAAATACATAGCCATCCAAGCCTCACTCAAAAGAATAGAAAAATCTAAAATGCAGTTTCTATATTCTCACCTCAAGAAACTGGAACAGCAACAGAGGGACAGGCCTAACCCACTGACAAGGAAGGAGTTGACCAAGATTAGAGCAGAAATCAATGAATTAGAGACCAGAACCACAGTAGAGCAGATCAACAGGACTAGAAGCTGGTTCTTTGAGAGAATCCATAAAATTGATAGACCACTGGCAAAACTTGTCCAAAAACAAAGAGAAAGGACTGAGATTATTAAAATTATGACTGAAAAGGGAGAGGTCACGACCAGCACCATTGAAATTGCAAGGATTATTAGAAACTTTTATCAACAGCTATATGCCAAAAAACTAAACAATCTGGAAGAGATGGAGGCCTTCCTGGAAACCTATAAACTACCAAGACTGAAACAGGAAGAAATAGATTTCTTAAATAGGCCAATTAACTATGAAGAAATTGAGTCAGTGATAAACAACCTTCCAAATAATAAAACTCCAGGCCCAGACGGTTTTCCTGGGGAATTCTACCAAACATTCAAAGAAGAAATAATACCTATTCTCCTAAAGCTATTTCAAAAAATAGAAACAGAAGGAAAGCTACCAAACTCATTCTATGAGGCTAATATTACCTTGATCCCCAAACCAGGCAAAGACCCCCTCAAAAAGGAGAATTACAGACCGATTTCTCTAATGAATATGGATGCCAAAATCCTCAACAAGATCCTTGCTAATAGAATCCAACAGTACATTAAAAGGATTATCCATCATGACCAAGTGGGATTCATACCTGGGATGCAAGCATGGTTCAACACTCGCAAATCAATCAATGTGATACATCATATCAACAAGAAAAGACTCAAGAACCATATGATCCTCTCAATTGATGCAGAAAAAGCATTTGACAAAATACAGCATCCTTTCCTGATTAAAACCCTTCAGAGTGTAGGAATAGAGGGTACATTTCTCAATCTCATAAAAGCCATCTATGAAAAGCCTACTGCAAGCATTATTCTCAATGGGGAAAAGCTGGAAGCCTTTCCCTTAAGATCAGGAACACGACAAGGATGCCCACTCTCGCCACTATTATTCAACATAGTACTAGAAGTCCTTGCAACAGCAATCAGAAGACAAAAAGGGATCAAAGGTATCCAAATCGGCAAAGAAGAAGTCAAACTGTCTCTCTTTGCAGATGACATGATACTCTATATGGAAAACCCAAAGGAATCCACTCCCAAACTATTAGAAGTTATAGAACAATTCAGTAAGGTGGCAGGATACAAAATCAATGCCCAGAAATCAGTTGCATTTCTATACACGAATAACGAGACTGAAGAAAGAGAAATTAGGGAATCCATCCCATTTACAATAACACCAAAAACCATGCGTTACCTTGGAATTAACTTAACCAGAGACGTAAAGGACCTATATGCTAGAAACTATAGATCACTTTTGAAAGATATTGAGGAAGACATAAAAAGATGGAAAAATATTCCATGCTCATGGATTGGAAGAATTAACATAGTTAAAATGTCCATACTACCCAGAGCAATCTACACTTTCAATGCTATCCCGATCAAAATACCGAGGACATTTTTCAAAGAACTGGAACAAATAGTCCTTAAATTTGTATGGAACCAGAAAAGGCCCCGAATCTCCAAGGAACTGTTGAAAAGGAAAAACAAAGCTGGGGGCATCACAATGCCGGATTTCGAGCTGTACTACAAAGCTGTGATCACAAAGACAGCATGGTACTGGCACAAAAACAGACACATCGACCAATGGAACAGAATAGAGAACCCAGAAATGGACCCTCGGCTCTTTGGGCAACTAATCTTTGATAAAGCAGGAAAAAACATCCGGTGGAAAAAAGACAGTCTCTTCAATAAATGGTGCTGGGAAAATTGGACAGCTACATGCAAAAGAATGAAACTTGACCACTCTCTCACACCATACACAAAAATAAACTCCAAATGGATGAAAGACCTCAATGTGAGACAGGAATCCATCAAAATTCTAGAGGAGAACATAGGCAACAACTTCTATGACATCGGCCAGAGCAACCTTTTTCACGACACATCTCCAAAGGCAAGAGAAATAAAAGATAAAATGAACTTATGGGACTTTATCAGGATAAAGAGCTTCTGCACAGCCAAGGAAACAGTCAAAAAAACTAAGAGACAGCCCACGGAATGGGAGAATATATTTGCAAAGGACACCACAGATAAAGGACTGGTATCCAAGATCTACAAAGAACTTCTCAAACTCAATACACGAGAAACAAATAAACAAATCATAAAATGGGCAGAAGATATGAACAGACACTTTTCCAATGAAGACATACAAATGGCTAACAGACACATGAAAAAATGTTCAAAATCATTAGCCATCAGGGAAATTCAAATCAAAACCACACTGAGATACCACCTTACGCCAGTTAGAATGGCAAAGATAGACAAGGCAAGAAACAACAATTGTTGGAGAGGATGTGGAGAAAGGGGATCCCTCCTACATTGTTGGTGGGAATGCAAGTTGGTACAGCCACTCTGGAAAACAGTGTGGAGGTCCCTTAAAAAGTTAAAAATTGAACTACCCTATGACCCAGCCATTGCACTACTGGGTGTTTACCCCAAAGATACAGACGTAGTAAAGAGAAGGGCCATATGCACCCCAATGTTCATAGCTGCATTGTCCACAATAGCCAAATCATGGAAGGAGCCGAGATGCCCTTCAACAGATGACTGGATTAAGAAGCTGTGGTCCATATATACAATGGAATATTACTCAGCTATCAGAAAGAACGAATTCTCAACATTTGCTGCAACATGGACGGCACTGGAGGAGATAATGCTAAGTGAAATAAGTCAAGCAGAGAAAGACAATTATCATATGATTTCTCTCATCTATGGAACATAAGAACTAGGAGGATCGGTAGGGGAAGAAAGGGATAAAGAAAAGGGGGGTAATCAGAGGGGGGAATGAAACATGAGAGACTATGGACTGTGAGAGGCAAACTGAGGACTTCAGAGGGGAGGGGGTGGGGGAAGGGGATAGCCTGGTGATGGGTAGTAGGGAGGGCACGTATTGCATGGTGCACTGGGTGTTATGCGCAACTAATGAAGCATCAAGCTTTACATCGGAATCGGGATGTACTGTATGGTGATTAACACAATATAATAAAATAAAATAAAATAAAAAAAAAAAAAAAAATTTTACAAAAGCATCAGTCCTTGAGGGACTGGGAAAAAATGGCTCCATCATCACAGATCATGTGAGGAACATTCCCTAAGCCTGGACTGGGTGCCTAAGTGTTCTGGGGGCCTGGCAGGAGATGACTACAAAATATCTGGAGAGATAAAGACAAAAAGACTCAAGCTGAGGCAAACATAAAAAATTAAAATAAGAGATTGCCCCTCAAAATGAGCCTGCAGACTAAATCCCTATGTGTATAGAAAATTGGTAGACAAGAAAATCAATATTTGGAAAAAGAATTTTTCAAGGAGAAATAAAAAAACCCAGAAATAACCAAAAATGACTTTAAAATAAGTATCCTTAGAATCACTAACAAGGTAGGGGGGGTACCTGGGTGGCTCAGTCGGTTAAGTGTATGCCTTTGGCTCAGGTCATGATCTCAGGGTCCTGGGATCGAGTCCCACATCAGGGTCCCCGCTCAGTGAGGAGCCTGCGTCTCCCTCTGTCCCTCCCCCTGACTCATGCTCTCGCTCTCAAATAAATAAAATCTTTTAAAAGAAGAATCACTAACAAGGTAAATAAATGCATACTATTCACATAAGAAATTAAATATCTTATAAAACAAAACGGGCATAAATAAACTGGGAAAAGGAGGACATGTGAGAGGAACCATTAGAAATTTTGAAAATAAATCAAATCTGAAAAGACAGGATACTCTTACACTGGAAATAATCAAAAAAAAAACTGATGGCGTAGAATTGGGGGATTCAACAAGCACACGGACGAAATAGCAGTTCAACACTTGGTATATGGAGAAGGGCTGTAGTTCCCAAAGAGGGGAAAAACCATGGAGTACCTAGTGAAGAGGCAATATTAGAAATGATGAGGACGGAGAATTTTCTAAATTTGAAGAAAGGCCTTAGTTCTCAGAGTAGACTACCTCGATTATTGAGATGAGGGATAAAAGCCAAACTACTGTACTCCCCACTTTTCTCTGAGGGAAATGAAAACTGATTCACATAAAAACATTGCCATGTACGTCCTTAGCAGTTTTCACAGTAGCCCTAAACCGGAAGCTGTCCAAGTGCCCTTCAGCAGGGGATGGCTGAACGCGCTTTGCTACCTGCATACCAAGGACTGCCATGCAGCGACTGCAAAGGAACTCTTGATCCACAGAGCGACCTGCACAAATCACCAGAGAATGACGCTGAGTGAGAAAAGCCAACGTCACAAGGCTATCTACCAAAGGACTTTGTGTCCCTAGCACGGGGGAGAGCAGATTAGCAGTTCCAAGGAGTTATGGGGGAGGGGGCAGGAGAGAAGTGGATGTGCCTGTAAAAAGGGCACCATGAGGGATCCTTGAGGTGGTACAGATGATGGGCCTTTCGACATATGTGTCAATACCGGTGGTGATGTTGTCCTGCCGTTTGCAAGACATTTACCACTAGGGGAGCCTGGAGATCTCTCTGGATTATTACTAATAATTGCATATGAATCTAATAATTGCATATGAATCTCCCAAAGATTCATATGCATATGAATCTAATAATTGCATATGAATCTCCCAAAGATCTCAAATGAAATTGCATATGAATCTCCCAAAGATCTCAAATGAAATTGCATATGAATCTCAAAGAATGAATTGCAAAGATCTCAAATGAAATTGCATATGAATCTCCCAAAGATCTCAAATGAAAAATTTTTAATAAACTTTTTCCTGACTCCCGGACACGTCATGAAATGTTATCTTCAAAGTGCTGAGGAAAATAATGGTCAACACAGATTTTCTCTCGCAAAATTATCTTGGAAGGGGAGCCACTGAAAGAGTAACAAGTAATTGGTAAAGTCCAAACTCTCTGAGGAACTAAGAAAAAGGGTGAATGAAAATAGTATTAATAACACCACAGAAAACAGGAGAACAGGAGGGGAGGGACAAAGAAGATGCACTGTAAATTGAAGACAAAAGTAAACAAACTGAAGACTTCAGAGGGGAGGGGGTGGGGGAATGGGATAGACCGGTGATGGGTAGTAAGGAGGGCACGTATTGCATGGTGCACTGGGTGTTATACTCAACTAATGAAGCATCAAACTTTACATCGGAATCTGGGGATGTACTGTATGGTGATTAACATAATATAATAAAAAAAATTGACAGAAATAACCTCCAAACATTGTAAATCATAATAGGTTAAACTCATCTATTAAAGGTCAGCAAGTGTGAAACTGGATAAAAAAAAAAAAACTGAAATCAAGTAACATTAAAATGTTAAAAATCAAGCAATGAAAAGAACACTAGGAAGAGTTTGAGATTGGCTTTTTTTTTTTTAATTGGTACAAGAATAGTCTTACAAGACAATATAGAACTGGAAGCAAAAAAGCTTTAATAAGCATAAAGAAAAAAGGATGAAAAGAAAATCCGATAATATGATATAATAATAATGTACTTGTCTATACTTGAGAATGTATCATTGAGTTGGAAAAAAAGGAAAAATGCAAAAAATAATGCACTGAAAGAACATGACTGCCTAGACATAATAACTGTTAATGTTTGAAAATATGCAACTGGAGTCTTTTAGGCACATTTATAATATATATGCTTCTTTGTCATTGAACATCTTTCCATATCAAATCATCTACATTGTAATCAAGATTAATATGCATGATTATAGTCACTATTGAATGGATATATCATAATTTATTTAACCAATCTCCAGTCATTAGACATTTAGACTTCTTCAAAAGTTTACTCTATTATAAACGACTCAATGAATATCCATGAGCAAACACCACTTTCACTTTCCCTGCTATAAATAATACATATCATGATGCCTTTGAGCCATATCGCTACATCATTAATATAAACTTCGCTCCATCATTAATATAAACTTTTCCGGGTGGCGTATAAGGGTGCTTATTTTATTTTATTAGCTGCTCATTAACACTGGGCACTATCTTTCTTTCTTCCTTTTTAATGAACATGAAGATGATTTAATTTTTCCAGGCTCTATAAACAACACAACGTATGGCTACTCTAAAGCATTTTCTACAATTTGGGGAGATCAGAAAGGAAAGAGCACCCATTACCTGCCATCAGATATAAGAACGATTAAAATTCTGTGTATGACTTGCGAGAATATTTTCTTTTTCCCAAAATTGAGGTTATATTATTTTTTCCATTTTAAAAATAAAGTTTAAATTTACCTCCCCCAAATTCAGCACCTTTTGTATCCAGTTCTCCAGATATTGACAAATGTTTATAGTTGAAAAATCACCACCACAGGCAAGATATAGAACAGTCCCTTCCACTAGAACATTTTCCCATACTCCTGTGTAGCCAACTCTTCCCCCTACCCCAAACCCCTGTTTTGTGTCCCTGTAGGTTTGCCTTTTCCAGATTGTCATATAAGTAAAATCATGCAGTATGTAGCCTTTTGAGTTTCTCTCATTTAGCGTAACACATTTGAGATTCATCTTTGTTACCGCATGTTCCTTTTTGTTGATGTGTAATTTATATTTCTTTTATCTTTTTGTTAATTCGACTGATAACAATGATATATTCTTCTTTTACAGTTTTACATTGATTTTATTACTAGTGAGATGAAATTTATCTTATATGTCTTGGCCATTAGAGTTCTCTCTAGAGTGAATCACACTGTCTTCCTTTTTTTTTTTTTTTTTTTTTTTTAAAGATTTTATTTATTTATTCGACAGAGATAGAGACAGCCAGCGAGAGAGGGAACACAAGCAGGGGGAGTGGGAGAGGAAGAAGCAGGCTCACAGCAGAGGAGCCTGATGTGGGACTCGATCCCGGAACGCCGGGATCACGCCCTGAGCCGAAGGCAGACGCTTAACCGCTGTGCCACCCAGGCGCCCCACACACTGTCTTCCTTTAAAACATACCATGAAAGAGACAAATACTGTATGTTTTCACTTACATGTGGAACCTAGAAAAGTCACACCCATAAAACCATAAAAGAAGGACGGTTGTCTGGGGTGGAGAGGTGGGGAGAAATGGGAGGTTTTGGTCAAAGGGCACAGATTTCAGAGATAAGATGAAAAAGTTCTGGGGGTCTAATGCACAGCATGGTGGTTACAGTTAATAATACTGTATCATATCCTTGAAATTTGCTAAGAGAGTAAAGCTTCAATGTCCTCACCACAAGGAAAGAGGCAACTATACGAGGTGATGGATGTGTTAATTAACTCAATTGTGGTTCGTGTCTCACAATGTATACACATATTAAATCATCATGTTGCACACCTCAAAAAAAAATCACACTGTACAACCTAAACATAGACGATTTTCACTTGTCAATTATACCTCAACAAAGCTGCAAAAGAATATTCCGTGAGTCAGGTTTTCCTCACCCTCCTCATTGCTGCCCGTCAGTGATGTGGTTTTACTGTCTCGTATTTGGAGGCTTAATTGACCAAGAAATCTCATCTACGCTCTAGTTTATATTGGCACCGTCTGTGTGTGATGGAGGTTGAGACACATGCCTCTAACAGATGGGCATTAAGCCAGGGCCTTAAGTATCATGTTGGGGGAGGTGGCAAGAAGGTGGTTCTAGCCTTTTCCACCTGAGAAGCTAGGAGGGGAATTGGAAAACTCACCATGAGAACTCTTTCTCCCCAGACATCTCAGAACCAATACAATGAAAATTAATGAGATGTATCAATAAACATTTATGAGGCTAGTTTCAGGTTAACAAACTAGGCCCTTCAGGCAAAGTCCATCCACCTGCCAGGCTGGATAAAAGGGTCATTCTTCCAGAGGTTTCAGCCATCTTGCTCTAGAGAAATCATACAGCTCCATGGTTAGAGGCACGATCTTCAAAGTCAGCTGGTCCTGGGTTCTGTCTAGGAGACCCAGTGACCCAGTGCCAGTTGCTTAACTTTCTAGAAATTTGGTTTTTCACCTGTTGAAAGAGAATGACAAAAACAGTCCCTACTTCCTAAAGATGGCAGTGAGGTTACATCTTCAAACATCTAGAGCAGTAGCCGCAAGTATCGAGAACCCAATTAATGGTAACTGTTGCCGTTACTTGGAGTCAGATGGCCATTCTGTAGGTGGGTCCAGGGCTCAGATGTTTCGTTTGTGTTCTATCCTCCTACCCTGACCCAAACAGGAGGAGAGCAAGAGAAACAACGTGCTCTCATCACAGCACACATTTCAGTGCTGTCTCTGGAACTATTTGATGCTTCCCTATTTCCTGCCGCCATTCTCTGAGCCATGTTCCACGAGCACCGAGCCTTGATCCCAGCTGCCCATCAACAAGTCTTTCCTGAAGTGTTAGACCAAAGTGGCTTAGCTACCTTTCCCTTCCCTATGAAGAGTTCTCTCTACAGGCTCAGAAACTGGAGCAAAAGAACCAGAGTATTAAATCTGAAACAGAGGTCTCTGGACATGCATCTATGCTTTCATTTTTATTTTATTTTATTTTATTTTTGAAAGATTTTATTTATTTATTTGAGAGAGACAGTGAGAGACAGAGAGATCATGAGCAGGGGGGAGGGACAGAGGGAGAAGTAAACTCCCCGCTGAGCAGAGAGGCCGATGTGGGGCTCGATCCTAGGTCCCTGGGATCATGACCTGAGCTGAAGGCAGATGCTTAACCGACTGAGCCACCCAGGCGCCCACATCCACGCTTTTATCTTGTGAGAGGCATTGTGTGCTGGAGTTGAAAGACTGTGGGATTTGGGCCCAAACATTATTTGGTCTCCGAACATCAATTTCCTCATCTCTATCCTCAGAGGATCAAATGGGGAAAAAGTCAGCCACAGACGTTGGTCCCCATGCTTCTCTCTTCTCTGTCACAATTCTTTATCACTTTGGCTCTGGTTCATATCACTGATCTTAAAATGCAGCATCTCTCTGCATCTCTCTTCATTCTCTCCTTTTTTTTTTTTTTTTTTTTTTTTTTTTTTCTTTTTTCTGTGACTGGAATTTCCAGTTCGATGAAGACTCTTGAGAGTTTGGGCTGTGGGTATGGGGCATATCTGGTCACTGCCTTGTACAACTTCAATGGGTCTTGCTGCTGGCTTGTGCTTTCTCCTCGAGGTGATGGTTCTTACCGGAAATGACAATCTGCAAGGGACCTTCTCAAAAACGCTGTCCACCTCCAAGTATCCTTCTCTCGCGAGCTCCTCCAGCCCTGACAGGGAGCAGGGTTGTTACACAGAGCCAGTCAAGTAAATTTTCATCACCCCATCTGGCACGGAGCTCGAATGCTAGAGGCACCTTTTATTCTTACCAAGATGTTGCTTTTTCTTGAGGGAGATGCAGGCCTTGGTGGTACCAGTCTATTTTCCCTGGCTCCCTTGTTGACACTCCAGGCACCATCTTCAAAAGCAGTGTGTGCTTTTGTGTGGTAGAGAACCAGGAGGGGTCCAATTTTGCCATCAATCATATTTAATAGCATATGCTATTAATGTAATTTTGTTATTGAAGATTCTTAAATCTATTCAGTGGCTTGTACAAGACAATTATGGTTTTTAAAAAGTATATGCATGCAATCGGATATCACCTTTAATTAGAGCTGTAGCAATTAAATATGGTCATTATAAATGTAATATAAAATATTCATTCAATAACAGTTGACATGGCATTTCTTTCACTTAGAAGAAATGACACTGGAACCAAACAATGAGAATTCTTATTAATTATTTGGTGTCTTATCAAAGCGTATCTGCTAGGAAGATGACGGGAAAGAGCTGTTGACATTTTGAATAGTTTCCTTGGTCTCAGAGCCAGGCTCAGCTCTCCACTCATGTGGGGCTCCTAGTTTTAAGATCTACTCGTTGCCCCAAACCAGGCTGAGTTCAGGTTTTAGATTTGATTAACAACAAGACCCTCCACCAGCTCCCTCCGCCTAAAGTGAGGGCAGGAGTCTGAGATACATTCCCAGCAAGTTCTCACCGTGAAATCCATATCTCTCTCGTGGAGTGTTTTGCTTTTGGATCAAGACAAAATTAATGTGTGCTCAATGCTAAAAATACTTCCTTGGAGGAAGTCTGTGGGAGGTGAGAACGGGTGAGGGGAGAAACACCCCAAGTTCAACAGCAACCTAATCCCACTGTACATGTCAGAAGGCAAATTTACTGAGCATTAATCAAGAATTAAGATAGTTTGATTCTTTTTTTTGTAATAAAAAACTTCAGACAGAATCCATAAAATAGACTAAATAAATAAAATAGTAATTCTTCCCTAAATGTGCCTTACTGCTGTTTTGCGTTTTGATGTAATTAAAAAGTGGCGAGAATTTTCCTTCCTTGGAAAAACTAATGGTCTCAGTTTATGTTCCTTTATTGTATGTTCTCTGGTCATTTTGTGACTTGTCATTTAAGAGCCGGGCAAAGAGGCTGCTTTGTATCAGGAGAAGATTTCAACCGTCCCCCAGCCTCGCTGCTACAAACATATTGGCCGGGGAAGGATATAGAAAGGAACTACAGAAGGTGAATAACGACTCCTCCAACAATTTAGAATGTTTGAAGTTAATTATCCTACTCTGATGACTGGTTGTCTAGACATTTTAAGTATTTATTTTGTGGTGTCCCCTACAGTTCATAATTAAAGACCTAAAGGAAGGCTCCCGGAGGTTTTTACTGGCCAGACCAGAAATTACCCACACAACATACTGTGCTTGGGCAAAACACAGGAAGAAGCTGCATTCCTTTTTTTCATGCAGTCTGATCGGAGGCAGCGGCTAGAGTATTGACTGTCTTTGAACCACAATGGCATTAATGAACCCGACTGAGATCCACGAGGCTCAGCTAAGGATCTATGCCTGGGACCCAGTTTGTCAATTGCTCCGAAGAGACAGATGGGATGGGACAATCTGCAAGTCATGAGTTCCCTAATTTCCAGTACCCCCGACATTACCTATGCATCAGTCGAACAAAACAGGAGACCTTGAACCAGACGAGGCACGGTGAAATTGTTCATTAATTCGGTCATTCATTCAACAAGTCTTTGCTCAGTGCCCCTGTGTCAAAGGCATTGAGTTAATAGTTTTAGAAAGAGCACAGTGATTGGGTCTGATTCTTGGCTTTGCTACTCATGAGATGTGTGACCTTGGGCAAGTTGTTTAACCTTTCTTGATACTTTGTCAAGTGAGAATAATCATATTGTTCTCTCATGATTGCTAGATGGATTGAACAGGAGAAGATATGATAAAATTCACTCAACATGGTGCTTAGTCAGCTAGCACGTGGTCAAATGCTTCATCACTGGGGATTTTCAAAGCATGGAGATATTTGCTAATGACAGAATCAATGCAAAGATGGCATGGAAATTATGGAGTTGTGTGCACGTGTAATGGTGTCTATGGTTCTGTGAATCTTCTCTAAGTCAGAAGTCTCAAGGATACGGGGCGCCTGGGTGGCTCAGTCGTTAAGCGTCTGCCTTCAGCTCAAGTCACGATCTCAGCGTTCTGGGATAGAGCCCCGCATTGGGCTCCCTGCTCAGCGGGAAGCCTGCTTCTCCCTCTCCCACTCCCCCTGCTTGTGTTCCCTCTCTCGCTGCCTCTCTGTCAAATAAATAAATAAAATCTTTAAAAAAAAAAAAAGAAGTCTCAGTGAGTGTCCTCTGTATTCAACCTTCCTTTTCATGGGAAAATGAAACAAATGTCCCAAATGTAGTAAAATAACACTGAAGAGAGGCCAAATCAGGTGCTAAGGCATCCAGGCTGGAATAGATCTCAAGAGGCTGGAAGGACCCAGAGGGCTTCAAGGAGGAGGCAGAATTTGTAGAATAGGCATCCTGTAATCACTCCGAGCCTGTACTCTCCTTTGTGTGCCTTCAGCCTGGGCCTCCTCTTGGCTCCTTCTCCTGGAGTCTCCCAACTTCCAGAAGAATATCCAAGACCTACACTCACACATACACTCAGAGCTTAGGAGAAGCCTGGGGTGAGCCCGCATGTATTTAAGTTCCGAAGTGTGTGTAAGGGAGTAAGAGAAGCTGCAGGCCCTCCTACTTGCTCTTCAGACATTTTGTCTCCAACTCTTCTTTGGGCCTTCACTTGATACAGTTTCAGCGCCTGATGCCACACTCCAGGGCTGCCCTCTCCTCACTGCTTCTCTGCGCTCCAGAGGGTCCCAAGTGCCATTGTGTCCAAGAGTGGTAAAGTGAACTGTAAACTTAGCTCTCCACACTCTTCACCCTTTCTAAAGCCAATGCCTGTTTTCCAGGTCTTTCTGCATATGGCTGGAAAGCCATTTTGAGGAATCTCTAGAGAAGTAAAAGAATGGCCACATCTTATTTAACCACATTCGTTATGCCCCACAGATGGATGCTTGCAACATCTATGGTTGTGGGCTGTGTTCGCTGAGTGTCAGTGAGAATGAATTCGCTCCAAAGAGAATGTTGGTTGAAGGCAAGGGCTCTTCCTGGGCCCCAAAACTTAGCACATGGATAAAGAGTGGGACAGAGATGGGCAGATGAACAAGAAGAGAATTGGATGGATGGGTAAGTGAATGAGAGATTAAAGGTTCCCTTCCCAGACAAAGGGACTCGATTCATGGACTTTTGTTGGAACTCTTGGAATAGAGAAGGCATTTTCCTCAGGGATTGCTACTTATAAACAGGATGCAAATCCGGAGTTAATGCAGGCTTGCACATGGGGAGAGACAAGAAATGGAGGGAGGGTGACAGGGAAGGATGGAGAGTAAGAGGAAGGGAGGGAGGGAGAGAGAGAGAGAGACAGACAGACAGACAGACACAGTGTTCCAAAGACATTTGAGCACCTGCTTCCAGACCTGCCCGAGCCCATTACATCCTGGACTTTTCTGCCACGTGAACCAAAAAACTCCCTTTTTCTCTTGAGTCTTTTTAATCATTTGCAAACAGTAGTCCTGATTAATGCAACGATTGGAGTGGTGGATATTACTCGTTTTTCTTTCGAAAATATACCTGAAGAGAAAAGGTAGGCAAACGTGTGCTTTATGTTCTGTCCCACAGCTACTTATACTCTACAGTAATGTTTAAGGAGTTGGAGAGGAGTCAAACAACAGTCCTGCCTTACACGAGGATAAGCTCCTTTGAACGAGGTAGTTACCCCTGGCTTGACTGAAAGTCATCACGGTGGGGAAGGGGGAGGTTATCTGAGAAGGGGCAGTGCTGGGGTGCAGATCAATTGGATCCTGGGTCTTTTTTGGGGGAGCTGTGTTTTAATCCCTGTTTTTGAGCAATTAGGTAAATTGGTAAATTTCTCTTTCCTTAATAACCTCTCTGAAATTAATATCCATCTCTCCCTCCCATTTAGGTATTAGAAAAATCTTCAGGCAAAGGCTTCACTGAGGTTGACTATCAGAATATCCCCTCTGAAATAATGTCCAAAATATTCCTCCAGGTAGGAAAAAGTGGATTTTAAACAGCTCTGATATTTTCCCCTTTGTTTTATCAATAGTGCTTCATTTTAGCATGGGCAGGCCAAACGGCTCTGGCTTCATCCCATGAATTAATGATTCTTCAAATCAATTTAATCTGGAGCCTAATAAATTTTCTTAATGACAAATCAATGTCAAAAATAATGAAAGAAGGAGTGATTCAATGTGTTTGCCCCCCAATCTCCACTTCCCTAAGCAGAGATGTATTATCTGAAGGGCAGATTTAGCATTTTCTCTTTCGACAACGCATGACACTTTTTCCTATGCAGGGTGAATCGTCAAAGTTAAGAATACAGATTTCTTTCACCTCCTGTGATCAGACACTAGTATCTACACATTATGCCTCTCATGTCTGGTCTGAGAGTTAGCATCAGAGAACTAAGTTCTTTAGTGCTGCTTGCATAGGCAAACAAACAAAAAGGATGGTAATTGTGTGTGTGTGTGTGTGTGTGTGTGTGTGTGTGTGTGTGTGTGTGTGTGTAATACATGTCTTTCTGGAAAATTTTTAAACAACGTTGAGAGCGGAAGGGAGGTAATGCATTTGTGTAATGGAGAAAAAGGTTTGCAAATGAGCAAGATGGCTCCTTTACTTTGTTCTTCCTGAGTTCTGTTGCTTGAAACAAATATGTAACTAGCATCACTTCCATCTGCAGACACTTGGTTGAGAGCCCCAGAGAAGTAGCCAGTACTTGGTAAGAGCCTGCTATGTGTCAGGTGCCGTAGGTAGTCAAGGAGATTAAGTCTCAACCCTATGAAACTTGTAACTAAGATCAGGGATGCAAACCTCACACATACAAGACAATCAGAAAAAAAAAGATAGGTGGGTGTTGATATGATGACAGGGGCTGCTCAAGTTCAGAGTCGGGTGAGGAGTCAGCTGTGAAGGAAAGTAGGACGAAAGTCATGTTTAAGAGGCTGAGATGCAGGATTTAGGCAACAGGGCCGGACTGAATGTGAGCTAAGAGCGAGGACAGGATCCTGATAGCCAAGAAGGTTCTTCCTCATTCTAATGGGAGGAGGCTCCAACCCATACATGGATTTACTTTCTTAGGAGTGGTCTTCGGTGCTGACTCCTGAAGGTGTGCTAGGCTTGCGAGGGTGTTTTCGATTGGGTAGGGTCTTGTTTCTAGGTACTCCATTTGTAAAGGGCAGTGGAAATACATGCTGTGTGCATTTATCTTAATTCTCTAGACTACCTTCAAGTGGGCTGAAGGATATGGGAGTAGCAGGGACCAGAGCAGACGACCCCAGCAAGACTTGCAGACATCAGTCTCCTGGGCGTCTCAGAGGCATTCTCTTCCAGGGTCATGAAACTCACACCTCATACGTCCACCATAATGGATGTGTTTAATAATGCCCATTGCCTTCTGGGAGCGAGGTAGAAAATAGCTCAACCTTTCCCCTCTTGGAGCCGAATAGCATCAAATATTTAAGGCTGGAACTCGCCCTTGCCCTTGGTCGTTATTTAAGATGGGGAGGGAGGAGAAATCCCAGGCTCAATCTTGGCCACCTAGAGATGCTGATTTTTCTTGTAGGCAGTTATGTAGAAACCAGGTGGATTAATGGCAAGTTAGATCAAGCTCCCAGAACTGGGGAGCTGGTCTTGGCAGTGAAACCTGCAGCCTAACCTACAGCATGACTTACTGGAAAAGGAGGATGGGTCCATGTGATCACATTGACAGTTGACTTGCCCTTGGACCAAGAGGGTCTGATAATGTTGCTGACAATTGTGTTGATTGCTCCTGGTGAGACTGCTGGGTTTGCACAGGTTGGAGGCGGGGTGAGGATACAAACAGGGAATGAAAAAGATGAAAGACCCACTCAGAAGTTTTTCCCTACACCAGCAAGTCTTAGAAAGCCCTTTTCAGCTTTCTTGCCGTTGATCAACTAAAAACTCAAAATCATGATTTGAAAAAAGAAGGATCACATGGCTTCCTTTCTTATAAGTTATATTGAATTAAAATTTATTTCTATTTGAAATATTTGGATGTCACTTGAGATAAATTGTTACTAGGCTGAAATGGATTGGGAACTGAGGCTATCAGCAAAGGTAGAGGGTTTCCTTTGCTGCTGCTCTGGGCAAGGTGAATGGCTCCAACTTGGAAGCATCCCACTGCCCAGGAGGGCAAGTGTGTACCCCCTTCTCCATTTAAAGATTGCTCTGCTTTGCGGGTGCTATGTGAGAAATGAGAAATATTTTACCTCCCTTCAATATCCCCAATGTACATAGCACATCACATATTTTGAGAATTCTGTTTATCTGGCACATCATACATTATGCGACCGGAGGACAGGTGCATTCCAGTGATGTCTCTCGGCTTGGTTCTACATAGACTGTGCTTTGGGAAATGCGCCATTAGCATGTCTTAATCCTTCAACTTCATCTCCCCTCACTGCTGGCAACTTGCATGATGTTCAGCATATAGCGGACACTCATCATACATTCCGGAATCCTTTTTCTTTTCTTTTTTTTTTTTTTAATTAATTTATTTACTTGAGAGAGAGCATGTGGGAGAGAGAATCTGAAGCAGACCCATTGCTGAGCGCAGAGCCCAATGCAGGACTCGATCCCATCATGGCAAGATCATGACCCGAGCCAATACCAAGAGTAGGATGCTTACCTGACTCAGCCACCTGGGCACCCCAGGAATCCTTTTTCAAGGTGCTTTAATGTTGATGATTTTATTTGAAACTGGAAACAAAAACTCGTCATCTTAGAGAATCAGGATGATGAGGATTCTAGATCCTCACTGATGCCTGCTCCCTCCAAAGCATGTACGTTTTCTATTCCACTGATCCAGAAAGCATCTGGACAAGAAACAAAGTTCTCCCAAAGCCTGAAGAATGAGAGGCCCTGAACACATGAAGAGTTTAGACTCGTTATATCTCTACTTGTTCTGAATGCCCAGAATGAATGTCTCCCCACCAGGCTTCGTCTTATCTTTCTGTGCTCCAATCTGTAATCTAGACCGTGGAAGTGAGTGCCAGCTGAATGAGGTATCTGCTTCCCTGTCTGATTTTCTCACTTTACGTTTGCATTGTTCTGAAAGTCTTGGCTAATGGACCAGTTGGGGCCCTCCGAGCTGCCTTGGGCTGCACTGCATTCAGGTTACAACTGGCCTAGTTGCCATGACGCCATGATAGAAAGGTCGTGGTGTACCCCAATCAAGGCCAGTAGGATGTGCAGGAAATGCAGACAAGTGGCACATGATTTCAGGCCCACCAAGAAGAGAAATCCCCTGACTCAAAGACTCAGGGGCTGGGAAAGGAGGACTGAGTGTTGGTGAGGCAGGAAGGCCCGACGATCCCATGGGCATTTGGGTTTTAGTCTTCATCCTGTCCATGTTGCCCGTGCATGTGAGTTCCCTCAAATACTCTTGAGGCCTCCTCCTTCTTGGCACAGTAGGCCCTAGCTAGCCGCCCACTGCCCTAGGGGGCACATACCTTGGCCTGACTCTCAAGGTCTCCCAAAATAGAGCCCGTCACTCTCTGTGCCCTTTGTCAGCCATTTCTCCATTCAGGCTGCTGTTAGTCTACACGGTCTCTGGCCCAAGGTCACCCAAGTATGCTGTGTTCTGGGACACACTCTGCTGGGGCCACATTGCCCCTCTAACTCCTACCCAGCCTTCAAAACCGGATCCAGTCCCATCTCCTCTTTGAAGTGCTGCCCCACAATCTTAGCCCTGATTGATTCTGAGTCTGACTTGGGTTGCTCTGCTCTTGGCTGTATAGCAAGTACTCAGCCCTGGATTATTCCTGGACAGTTCCATGTGCATACTTACTGTCTCACTAGACAGATCTTAAGCTCCTTGATTGTTATTTTATATCTTTGGGAACCTGTGTCACCACCCAAACCCTCTTCCGCATGGCTGGCATGGTGTGGAGCTCACACCAGCCCTCTGATCCTTGTTCAGCCCTTGTTCATGGTGGGACATTCTCCAGGTCACCTTGAGGGTGACCTCACCTCTTTAAATGGGCACAGAATAAAGTGAGGTGTTTTGAGTGATTTTTTAAATGGGGTTTAGTACCCCCCCCTTTTTAAGTGCTTACTAAGCATCAATTATTTCTAGTAGGTACTTTACATAAATGATCTGATTTCATTCTCCCAAGAATCCCAGGAGATCAAGGAACAGAGGCTTCAAGAGATTAAGCGACTTGCCCAAGGTCACATTGCAGGTTGTAAAGCTGGGAGTTGAATTGAGTGAAGAAAGTTCTCCCAGCCCCATGGTGGCAGTTTCAGGCCCCTGGTAGGATTTCTTCTTTTTCCCTTCCAGCCTCTTGACGTTACACTGAAATCCATTTCTTCTTTGTGACTCTCGGGGCTGAGAAGCAAATCCTGCCTGTCCCATGCCAGCCACTCTGGCTCGGAGGGGAGGCCTTTGACAAAGGACCCCCGGAAAAGCAGCTTCCGGCCACGCTGCACCCCCACCCCCTGCCTGTGGTCTGGAAGCTCTGTGGTTGCTGCCCCTTCCGCCTGCATCTTCCATGGCCCCGGACCCCTCCTCCGCCTCCAACCCCCAGCCCCACCATTAATGAGAATCAGAAGGAGGGAGAGTGGGGACTTGAAAGAGTCATTCCTTTCTTATTTATAGGTCTCCACCGGAGGACCAGGGGCAAGGAGTGTGGTCTCTACCCTGAAGCGAGGAGCAAAGCTCTCATAGGGGGCTGGGTCCTGGCTGGGCTCGGCCTGTGACCCCTCGTGCCTTAATCTCCCCAGCTGTACAATTAGGTAAAAGTTGGGCTACAATGAAAACCAGATGTTGCATCAGGAGCGAAGTCTCCTGGGCAAACAAATTAAATAATAAATAAATGCTTTCGGTTTTACTAGCGACGGGCCATTCTGTACCTCCTCCCAGGCTCCAATTAGAGTATTCCTGTTGTCTCGTGGAGTTTTAAAACCCAAGTGTAAATAAGAAAGAGTCCTGGGACTCCAGAAACGCTTGCCAGTTTTGATTTTTATTTTTGTCAGTTGTTTGACTTCGGTTTGGTTTTATGCAATGTTGCAAGCCTGTTTTTTTTGCAAATCATCATGAGCTTAATTTTACATTCTGGTTTAAGCATGTGTGGGCAGGGGTGGGGCACGGTTAACCAGGTTGTAACCCTTTTCCCATCATTTGGGGAACCTCGATCCTGGGATGTTCTCATGTCTGAAGTACTTTGGGGATTACAGAGATGTAGCACGGACATCTCACCATCTGCCAAAAACCCAAAGCAAACCCAAACCGGAGGGACTCCGTCTCTAGGGAAAGCAATCCCGGGCTTGGGATTCACTTGAGAATCTCTCTGCATTGTTTATACCCGCTTCCTGGCCTTAGAGGGGTGTTTAGAGACAATCCTACTTGGCTGAGTGAAGAACTCAAAGGGCCTCAGACACATTACTTTCATTCATTCTCTTATTCATGAACTCCTTCATTCATTCGACAAATATTTATTGAGCACCTGTTACATGCTCGACTCTTCTCCTGGCATGCGAGCAGCTGAAAAGCAGCAGACCAGAGTTCCTGCCAAGAAAAGGACTAAAAAAACAAAATTCTGATTTAACAACCTGTCTTGGCAATAGGGCTCCAGTCATTCCTATTTAACCCTTGGAAAAAATTCAGGAAAATGCACGTTGACTGACATAAAGGTGATTAGTTAAGTGATGGCTATCACGTGTGACTCTCCCACAGCCACATTGGGCCCCAACTGTATCCACTGACACAGTTATAGCCATGGCTGTCCCTTTAGCGAGCACCATGGGCCAGATATGGGGGGTAAGCATCCCACACACATCACCTTCTTGTAACCCTCACTGCTTTAGAGTCAAGGAAAACGTGCTTCCAAGAGCCGCATCCCACCTTGTGCAATTTCTCCTATTCCTGCTGGCTGCCTGGAAGCATGAGGAAATGTCTAGAAGTTATAACAATATCTAGATACTTCTCCTAACCTACTAGGTGCCAGACACTGAGTCAGCAACTTTCGGCATGTTACCTAATTCCATCCTAACTGTATCTCTGGCAAGGTCGCTACTGAGACCACCATCTTACAGCACATGTCATGGCGACTAATCAGGAGGGAGTCCCTTGTCCCATGTCACACAGCTCACAGGTGTCAGGGCCACAAATCATACCGGGGTCTTTCTGACGTGTAAGTCAGCATTCCGTCCCCTCCCTTCGAGCTTCCTGTTTTATAAGCAAACGAGCAAATGTTGGAACTAAAACAACTTAGCCTCAATGGCTTTGCTTAGCTTGCCTTGACCTTGGAAGGGCCTGAGTTCTCAAACCACATGCTCTAGGGAGCCCCACATCACCTGAAGGGTGATGACTTTCTCACGGGTCAGATGAGGACACTGAGGTCAAAAGTGGTCATGCCTCTTTCCCGAGGCCTTCGCAGAGCAAAGACCGAGCAATTTCTTGCTTCTGCCCTCAGTTGGTTTCTGTCAGAGACACTGAGTAGAAACACCTTTTGGCACAGTGTTCTCTTGGGTGGAACGTGGGTGCAGAGGGCACAGGGGTGAAGCTGTTTAGGGAACCACCCCTATATCCAACCTGCTCATGGGCCTTGGTCCAGCTCCAAACTCTGAGGCAAGTCTGTGTCCAAGAAGGATATGTCTGATCAGAATACAGGGTTTTTGGGGTTTTTTTTGTCCTTTATATTTATCTTGTTTTTGGTTTTGCATCAGAAAGAATATCTAATGAACAGCAAAGAGTTTTGACACATGAATATATTCTTACAACCACTATCTCAGTCAAGATAGAGAATATTTCCATCTTCCCAGAAAGTGCCCTTCTTGCCCCTTTGTAGTCAAATGACACCCCCACCCGCCCCAGGTAAGTACTAATATAATTTCTGTATTCTCTCTTTCTGAGTTCCTTCTCTTTTGATAATAATGCCCTTTCACTGCACGAAAATTGGTGATTGCAAATCGCATATATTCCCGGGTCATTGTCTTTTTAGCTTGTTTTCTCTCGATGTCCTTTTTTTTTTTTTAAATATTTTATTTATTTATTTGACAGAGATAGAGACAGCCAGTGAGAGAGGGAACACAAGCAGGGGGAGTGGGAGAGGAAGAAGCAGGCTCATAGCGGAGAAGCCTAATGTGGGGTTCGATCCCATAACGCTGGGATCACGCCCTGAGCTGAAGGCAGACGCTTAACCGCTGTGCCAACCAGGCGCCCCTCTCTCAATGTCCTTACTTGGCAAAATAAAAAGTTTGCAACCCGAGGTCTGTAAATTTTACTGGTCAATGAAATCTAAAGATCTATTTTTATAAGAGCAGAAATAATTTGCTCAATTGGGGGCATCAGAGAAAGTATTACGGACGGGAGAAGGTGTTGGGGATAAGGATCCGACATTCTACTTCCAAGATCCCAGACTTGGAGCCAACAAATTTAACCCAAGGGAAGATCGGGGCACCGCTGTCAGCCATGCCCAGGGAGGACGTCGGCAGCTGGGTCCGAAATCCTTGTCCCAGTCCCACCTCTGAGCTTCCCCGCGACCCAAGACAGCGGCTGCTCTTGTCTGAGCTTGTTATGCTCATCACTATAGGAGATGGGGTTGGTTAGATCATTTCTGTGGTCTGATTTCTTCTCTGGCCAGGTTTGGGTTAATTGGCGCTGATTTCCCCAGAGCTGTGCGAGGCCCGAACTCCAGGCTAGCGTTTCCAGCCCAAAGCAAACACGCTTCTCCACATCAGGCTTCGAACGAGTTCTGTCTAAAGTTTCCTTCCACCTCTTTCTGGGAAGCAATCAAGGGGTCCCTTTTCTAGGAGACTGTAATTTGTTGAAAAGCATTTGATTGTTGTATTGAAAGGTTGCACTGTATGTGTAAAAAGGTGTTTATGAGGCTTCGTACAGTATAGTTAATAACAACCAAGACCAGGGCCTTTATAACAGGGACCCTGGCTGCGAGCATCTATAGTGTGCCTTTCTGAGGCCCACGAATGTATAATTATAGTGGCTGGTGGTCTGGAATATAAACCTAGGGCGCTTGCTGCAGGCCTGCCGGTCAGCCTTCTGTTGTCAGTAAGCAGAGCTTCTGTACCTTTCTCAGGCTTAGCAGAAACTTGTCCCTGACTCTCTCCGTCCTGCTCCTTGGACGCTGGCACACGCTAAGGTAGGCTGAACGAGGTGCATCCTTAGACTTGTCAGAAGCAAGGAGCCTGGGAGGCAAGTGGTAATAAATTCAGTTCAGGTGTTTTGTTTACTCACGCAGGGAAGACACGTGGCTGAAGGACCCAGTAGCTCACGCTCGGGCCATTCTAACCAGGGTCAGGACAGTTAGCTTCTGATGAGGCCTCCCCACTTCCCCTCCACCCACCCTCCCCAGACCATGCCCCCGTCGTAGTGCAGGTGGAGCGCTAAATATACAAGGCTGACCAGGTCTTTCCCTCCTTCGAACCTTCTTACAGTCTCCCAGTGTTCTCTAGGGCCAAGCCCGGGTCCTCATCGTGGGCTTCTGGGCCCTGCCCCATCTGGCTTTTGTTGACTTCCCTGACCTCTCTGCATCACACCTGACCCTTGACTCCCTGGCCCCAGTTCTCACTGACCTCCTTCTGGGTCCCTTCTGTCTCTGACTCTCAATATGAATTTGTACATCTTCTGTTCCCCTTACCTAGAATGACCCCTCTTTCCTCTCTTCCTCCCCCCAGTCCCCTGTCCCCTTCTCTGCCTGCTAAACTTCTGCCCATCCTTTAGATCCCAGATCCAATGCCACTTCCTCTGGGAAGCCCTCCCTGATCTCCTGGACCAGGTCAAGTTCCCCTACTTGGTTCGTTTATTCTTTATTCCAAAACCCTCCTTCTAGGGTCTGGATTGTGTGTCTGGAATTGAACTGTACAGATTACATGAAAGAATTCACTTAGAGGGCATGTCCTAAGGATAGCCTCATTTTACAAATGGAGAAACTGAAGCTCAGAGAGCAAGTACTTTGCATGGGAAAAAGGAGAGCTGGCAAGGGACTGATCAGGATTCCCATGGCTCCAAAACACAAGCTCTTCCATATTTGAGGGGAAAATGGTATGTATGATACTCAAATATGTAAAATATCTGCTCCCCCCAAATATTAAAAAAAATGTAGTAAGACTTCAATGAGAGACACAACCCATTAACAGCCACTGATGTTTGGGGATGGCTCTGGGAGTGGATTTCTCTTGTCCTTCCAGTTTTTCTTGAAGTCCCTCATTTTCTATAATGAGTGTCTGATTCTTCAAAAATGTGAAGCTTTAAAGGAAATTTAAGGAAGTAGGATGTGTCTGAAACATTATATCAGTCCTAGAGTTACAATATATTTTTTTTCTCACAATATCATCACCCTACATAAACCAACTGTTTTCAATTCTGTTTGCCTCTCAGGATTCATTCCTACAAATGTTTCCTCATACTTGTAATCATAGCGTACGTTCGTGCACATTCTATTTTGGTATTCTGTTCTTTTCCCTTAATATTTCACTCTGATGATCACGTAAATAACGGCGCAACACTCCGTCAAGGTGAACCTCACCTCGCGTTCCGGAGTCATGAGCATGATTCTGGCACAGCCCAGGCCTCCGAGACCAGCTCTGTCTTTTGTGTTAATCCAGTCTGTCCTGGCATTCCTTCTTCCAGCCAGAGTTTTAGTCATTCATTCCACAACCATGCTTTGCATGCCTACTGTGTGCCAGGCACTTTGGTAAGTATGCTTTAATCGGCCGTGACTGTCAGCCCCCGCGGAACGCAGATCCACTGACCTTGGAAGAAATCTTTCATAGACATGAGGCGACTTCAGGGATTAGAGAATTACCTATTGGAAGGGAAGGCTTCAGACCTCCAAGTGATTTCCCCCTCTTACTTGATACATTTTACATAATGAACTATATAGAACTTTACAGTTTATAGGGTTCCGTTTACATCCAAAGTCTCTTGTAATAATACCTGGAAGGGAGGAGGAATTCTCTCCACGTGAGAAAACCAAGATCCCAAGTGGTCATTTGATTTGTTCAAAGTTTTTTAATCCATAACAAACGGGACCATATCACCGGCATGGAGCTTTGACTTGACTTTCTCACATACGAATGCGTCTTGGGGATATTTCTGTCAGAACAGTCATTTTTTTCAAAACAGCTGCAGACTATTCCAGAGTATGGGTAAACCATAATGTGTTTAACTTGTTTCCCATCAATGGATATTTATGCTGCCTCAGCTTTTTCATTATTCTAATGTTGCAATTTCAAAAGTCCTCGTACTGGGAAAAGGGAAGCCTCTTACGCTGTTGGGAAGGCAAGCTGGTGCAGCCACTCTGGAAAACAGCATGGAGGTTCCTCAAAAAGTTAAAAATAAAGCTACCCTCTGACCCAGCAATTTTGCTACTAGGTATTTACCCAAAGGATACACAAACATAGTGATTAAAAGGGCACATGCACCCCAATGTTTATAGCAGCGATGTCCCCAAGGGCCAAACTATGGAAAGAGTCCAGATGTCCATTGACAGATGAGTGGATAAAAAAGCTATGGTGTGTGTGTACACACACACACACACACACACACACAGGAATATTACTCAGCCATCAAAAAGAATGAAATCTTGCCATTTGCAACAACGTGGATGGAGCTAGAGTGTATTGTGGTAAGTGAAACAGTGAGTCAGAGAAAGACAAACATCATATGATCTCACTTATATGTGGAATTTAAGAACAAAACAGATGGACACAGGGGAAAGGAGGGAAAAATAAAATAAGATATAGACAGAGAAGGAGGCAAAGCATAAGAGACTCTTAACTACAGAGAACAATCTGAGGGTAGCTGGAGGGGAGGTGGGTGGGGGGATGGGGTAACCGGGTGATGGGCATTACGGAGGGCACTTGTTGCAAGGAGCACTGGGTGTTATACGCAACTGGTGAGTCACTGAATTCTACCCCTGAAACTAATACCACACTATATGTGAACCAACTTGAATTTACATAAAATCTTGAAAGAAAAATAAATATGCATTATTAAAATGTCATAAATATTAAACACCTTGTTTACAGAAAGATGAAATAAATTTATTCCCCCCCCCAAAAAAAGGTCCTCATATTGGGGCACGTGGGTGGCTTAGCCAGTTAGGCATCTGACTCTTGATTTCAGCTCAGGTCATGATCTCAAGGTCATGAGATCAAGCCCCATGGCTGGCTCTATGCTGAGTGTGGAGCCTGCTTAAGATTCTCTCTTTCCCTCTCCCTCTGCACCCCCTCCCCCATGCTGCTCTCTCTCTCTCTCCCTCTCAAAAAAAAAAAAAAAAGGGCCTCATATTGTATTTCTGAGCAAACAAGTATATTTCTGTAAAACAGGCTCTTGGAAACATACATATATCAGTGGGTATGCACATTACAACTTTTGAGAGATAGTCCAATAGAGGAAATATAATAATATTGTGTAACAACCTCCATTTGCCAGCAACTGGGCCAACTGTGGAAACTACCAATCTTTTTAATTTCTGCCAATGTTATGAGACTGAGATGATATTTCACTGTGGTTTTCACACTGCATTTTCCTGATTACCAGCAAGTTTGAACAATTTTTCATATGCTAGGAGCCTGTAGTGTCTCACCTAGAAAGAACGTCCTAAAGTCCTAAAGTTCTCTCTGGGGAGGGTCCTGGGCTCCAAGCCAGGCAAGCTTTCCTTGGTGAGCCCCTGCTTTTGCAGCCAAACTTAGAGGGCAAGTGGAAGCCAAAGGGAGATACATTAGGAAGCCAGTAGTTAGAAGTGGAGACAGACAGAGGAGTGGACCCAGGATATGTCACTTAGTTTATGATAATCCATAAAGGGAAAGAAGGCATCCAAAGCCTCACCCAGCATACCCCGAGGGAGTAGTTCCTTCAAGGAGCCATGCCACCTGGGCATGAAGCTATCTTAGGATAGCAATCTGTGTTGGGAGATCTCAAGGGGGTTGGACTCCTCACGAAGGTGATGGAGCTTGATTATCGGGGCCCCTCACCAGCACAGGCCCCAGGAAAGCAGACTTAGCAGTGGGTTTGCGTGGTCACAGCTGATGGAGATCGAATGTTTGTGTCTCCCTGAAATTTATACGTAAAGCCCAAACCCCAAGGTCACGGTATTAGTCGATGAGGGCTTTGGAGGTGATTGGGTCATAAATGGAATGAGTGACCTTATAAAAAAGGCCAGAGGAAGCCTCCACCATATGAGGTAATGCCAGAAGATGGCCTCTGGGAGGTGGGTCCTCACCAGACACAGGATCTGCTGGTACCTTGATCTTGGACTTCCCAGCCTCTAGAGCCATGAGAGATAAATGTGTGCTCTTTACAAGCCACCCGTTTATGGTGCTTTGTCATAGCATCCGGGGTGGACCAAGACAACGTGCTTCTGTAAAATTTGCAAATCGATACCTTAACTTCAGTTGGGTGAGACTGCTGACTCTTCACACTAGCTTCCCTTCCATGACACTTATCCGTGTGTGGGGTGGCTATGGACATGTTCAGGACCCGGTCAAGAGGACACGGAGGTGGGGATCCTTTTAGCTTGTATTTAGTGAGGTACACTGGTGTCGTGCACAGTGTCCGTGTCACTGCTTGCTAAGTGAGTTACTGCTTGCTGCTTCAGTTACTGCCCTCTGCCCCCGGGTCAAGTCACTGTGTCATGACACAGAAATGCAGACAGACACTGTCTCGAGACAGGAATGTGTCCCGTGGTACCGGGCCCCAGAACTGGGAGGAGAGAAGAGGAGAGATGAAACAGGACTGAAGGGCGGAGAGCCAGAAGCGAGGCTAGGAACCAGCCTACATTCATTGGATGTGCATGGTTAGAAGCAGAAATTTCTGTTCACATTAGTTCCTAGTCAAAATAGAAGCTCTCTCCTGTCAGACTATACTAAATAAAGCAGCATTTTATTGACAATATAATTATAAACCCACCATAATTTATATGAGAATCCCATGAAATATAATTTATCAGAAATATTGTATTTGAGCGTACAAACCTGTATCCTTTAGTAAGTGCCGCTATCCCCTGAGGATGCGTGTTTTCTGCACCCCATGTTTTATCATTTTGATCAACCATACTAGAGGAATTATCTTTTTATCCTTTCTATAGAAAAGATGACAAAGCTATCATCAGAAGAAGAGGCAAAGAGTGCAGTCAAAATTGTAGGCAACAAGGTGCCCCAGGCAGTTATTTCATTAAAATATTATCATTATTCTGAATGTTGTGGGTTTTTAAGGAATTTGCCAGCTTTTTAAAAATTTGTATTTTCATCACAATTTCTTATTCTACATAAACATTGCTTGCATGCCTGAGTTGTGTCCATGGCTGTGCATTCTGTACCTTGATGAGGACTCCAAAATTGAATATACACTTTGAGGAGATTGGAGGGCTTGGGGTTGGCCTCAATGACCTCGTTAGTCTAGACTGTAAGGTGGGTTCATGCTGTCTCTTGTTTAAACTCATGTAACATCAGCATGTCTGCAGCGACCAGCGGAAAGTAGGCCCTCAGTGAAGCTTTACTGTATGAATGAACAACCATTCTAGCTCTAAGATTCCCCTGTAGGGTTCTTTTGGTACCTATGGAAGATCAGATTACTGTTCAAAAACGTTCGCTCTCATCCCCACCCACAGTGCCATAGGAGGAATAGACTTCCCTGCCGACTGCTACTGAACTTGGCGTGTGGCTTACTTGGAGCTCACAGAGTAAGAGGAATGCACTTGGCATCTCTTGGTTTTGGATGCTAGAAAACACGATGGGGCCAGAGGCTAGACATGACCTGCGAGGTTAACCTTGCCCTCTTGTACTTCTGCTATCACCATGAGAAGAACACACCTTGGTTAATCTGCTGGTCCAAAGACGATGAGATACATGTGGTGTGAACCTGACCCAACTTTGCAGCCTGTGGGGCCTCTGGGTGAACTGGACCCTGACTCCCAGCACGTGTCCTGGTTTTTGTCTTCAGTGTAAAAGCTAGCCAGCAAACCAGACCCTTGTTCAGACAGAGACACGGGCAGGGGTAAGATGAACTAGCCAAAGGGAGAGGCAAGAAAAACAGCCTTGCAATGCAACCATTTAGACAAAGTCAAATATAGATTTAACAACTAATTATAGGAGAAAGCTGCAAAGTGCGTTATAAAATCAAGTGTTTGCACAGAAACATTTTTGCTAGAAAGCAAAGTGGTAGCTCATTTGCATGTTTGGTATTGTTAGCACACAAAGGAGCTGAACTGCTAAAATTAAGATAGTGAGTTGTTTGAAAACCTCATTTTAAAATAGAATAAATCACACCACAGACAGATGTTTAAGAGTGTGCCTGATGTGGGGAGAGCTGGCCTCCAGTGCGAGGCTTGGTGGGAGTTGAGCCTGTACTCCAGAAAGGGGCAACCAAGCTCCTCTCTGAACCTCAGGGATCAGGGGTATGGGAAACTTGCTCTCTGTGGCTTGCTGGGAAGGTGTCATGGTCAGGGATTCAGAGTCTGGGGCTGGAGGACAGAGTGGATGTCAGTGCTGGCAGCCACCAGGGACCCAGCCATCTCTGTGTGCCAGCTACACGCCAAGCGCTCTGCAAGCGGCAGGATGAGGCAAGAGGGGTCCTCAGGGGCGGAGTGTCAGGGGCCCACCCTGCACTTATGAAACACTGAGAGGCAGTCCCTTCCTTACCGCACCCTCGGCTCAGCTCTCATGGGCAGTATCCACTTTCACCCTCACCCAGCTTTGGGAGCTAAGCACTAGTAGCACCATCATCGTCCCATTTCACAGATGGACTTGTGGAGGGTGGGAGAAGTTCCACAATGTCCTCAAATCCCAGAGGCAGTAAGTGGGGTGGCTCTGAGTGAACCCAAGTCTACCTCCAGAGAGTAATCATCACACTTTTTATCACACACCCATTGTGAAGAAAATGTATGGACATGCCCATCCATTGATACCTATTTATTTACTTACAAATTATGTACAATGGATGACTGTATTATCTACTTTATATAAATGCACAAAAATAGACATACGAAAACAATGAAATGAAATGAAAATACTATTGTTTTCTTCACACACAAAAATGGATTTTCTTTACGTTTTTCAGGCTGTGAGTTTTTCCCACTTTGGAAAGAAGTATTTAACCGCTATGCCTTTCATTCTGACCTATTCTGGGCTAGGGAGGTGAATTAGTCAGGATTCTTCAGAGAAGTACTATGTATGTAATATTTATAGACAAATACACAATATATAAAAATATATACTCATATATTATGTATATAATGTATATTATACATATTTTATATTATTCTATTGCATTATTATATAGAGTATATTACTATAATATTATTACTATAATAACAGAGAGAGATTGATTTATGATATGACTTAATGTGTGGAACTGACTCACGATTATGGAGGCTGAACCACCCAACAATGTGCTGTCCGCAAGCTGGAGACGCAGGAGAGATGGCGGCGTAATTCAGTCTGAGTCCGAAGGCCTGAGGGCCAGGGGAGCTGGTGGTGTGAATCCCCGTCCAAGGGTAAGCAAAGATCACGTCCCAGCTCAGCCAGGTAGGCAGGAAGGGAAGGAATCCCCTTTGTCAGTGTTTTGCTCTTTGCAAGCCCCAGCTCCCATGGGGAGGGTGGTTAAGCTTTGCTGAATCTACCCACCCGAACGTTAATTCCAGGAGGAAAGACACTCACAGACAAACCCAGAAACAGTGTTTAATCTGGGCACCCCACAGCCAGTCAGGTTGACCTATAAAATGAAGCATCTCAGGGGAGCTATCATTATAGGGACCCAGGCACCTGGTCCTTTTCTTGATGCACGCCTGTATAATTTTCCATTTCTGCTCTCGCAAATCACCACAAGCGTAGTGTCTTAACACACATTTATTTTCTTAGAGTTTACGAGGCCAGAGGTTGGAATCAGTCTCCCTGGGCTAAAGATAAGGTTGACAGGGCCGGTTCCTTCTGGAGGCTCTAGGGGAGAATCTGTTTTCTTGTCTTTTTCAGCTTCTAGGGGCCACCTAGATTCCCTGGCTGGTGGTCCCTTCCTTCCCATATAACACGCATCACTGTGCCTCCATTGTCAAGTTGCTTTTTACCCTGACTCTGACCCCCTGCATTCCTCTGATGAGGACCCTTGTGATTATATTGAGTTCACCCGGATAATCCAGGGTAACCCCCCCATACACACCACCCCCCCCCCGCCACCTCAAGACTCTTAACTATCATATCTGCAAAGTTACTTCTGCCATGTAAGGAAGGTTCTGGGGATTAGCTGGAGATCTGTGGGGACCATTGTTTAGCCTATCACAACGGCTCTCTCAGTTCTTGCCCAACGGTGGCCTTCCGCAGCCTCAAAGCTCCAGAGCACAGAGGCCACCACATAGGGTCACCAACCACTCTGGTTTTCCTGTTTTCCTAGTGTTTGTGCTGAAAATCCCACATGCCCTGAACCTCCTTAGTCCTAGACAAACCAGGGTGGTTTGCTCCTTTACAAAGACAACGAGGTGTGCATGGCACAGTGCCTTATACATTGCCTTATTTATAGCGGACACTGATGGGTATTTCTTCTAAAGATTTTATTTATTTATTTATTTGAGAGAAAGAGAGCATGCAAGTGGGAAGTGGGCAAGAGAGGGAGGGAGACGGAGAGAATCTCAAGCAGACTCCATGCAGAGCATGGAGCCTGACACAGGGCTCTATCTCATGACCCAGAGATCATGACCTGAGTCGAAACCAAGAGTAGGACACTTAACCCACGGAGCAACCCAGGTGCCCCGACACTGATGAATATACTAAACTGACCCCCCTTCTGGGGCTGAAATGAATCTCCCTCAAAGTCTCTCTAGACTTTTTGAATCCCTTTAACTCCTCTTTATGGCCCAGGTCATCCCCAGAATCCTGAACGTGTATCTGAGTCCCACTTCATTGCACATGCACTCTCTCTTCATATGTACAGAGCACAACGAACGTATGACTTGATTCACAAAAGTAAGCTCTGATGCTCCAGTTAAACTATTAAACCCATGAGCCTAGACATTATATGTGTTCTATTCGTATCCCATTCAGCTCATTGTACCTCGTCAGCACCTTGCCAGGCATCTATGCAAAACTGCAGAGTAATGAGTTGGTAAATGACTATGGAGAAAAGAGCAGGGCATGAGGGTCTTAAATGGGGACAAATTATCGGTAGGGATAAATTCAAGGCCATTGGCTAGAACAGTACTTCCTAAACTTTGGTAACCTTGGTAGTTTTTGAAATATGTTGCCATATCTATTTGTCACCTGTACTCATCTTTTTTACTTAAATACATTTAAAAAGAAAAGTAAATGCTTATTAAACACAAGCTTTTTCCCCAATTTACATTATAATAAATATGGGATTAGTGGAATGAACATCTTAGTCCATATATGTATCAGTTACCTACTGCTGTGTAACAAAATACCTCAGAACTTTGTGATTTGGAAGAACACTTCATATCTCACAATTTCTGTGCATCAGGAATTCAAGTGCAGCTTAGGTGGGTCCTTTGGCTTGAGGCCTCCAAGGAGACTGTAATCAATGTATTGGCTGGGCTGCTGTTGTCTCATGGCTGACCTGGGGAAGGATCTGCTTCCAAGATCACTCAGTGGCTGTTGGCAGGATTCAGGCCCTCACAGGTGGTCAGACTGAGGAACTCAGTTCCTTGCTGGCTGATGGCCAGAAGTCACCCTCAGTTCCTTGCCACATGGGCTTCTCCATAGGGCAGCTCACACCTGGGTAGCTGGCTCCATCAAATTAAGCAAGTCATAAAACTGAAGGAATGCTAATAAGACATCAAAATCTTTTGAAACCAACCACATCTTGAAAGTGATATCCCATCACCTTAGAAGCAACTTGCTAGGTCCAGTCCACACTAAAGAGGAGGAGAATATCCAAGGGTGTGAATACCCGGAGGTAGGAATCTTTAGGGGGCATCTTTGCTGTCTGTCTACCACAATACGATATCTGAAATCAACTTTCTTACTCTTCGGGGTCTCTGGGTTATAGTCTGGCCATCACTCACATTCAGAATGCAGTGGGTTTACGTTGGCACAAGTGGTAGTAGATGGGGGGAGTGGAGGGTGGGGAGTGTCCTTCAGCCACAGAGAGATCATGGTTAAGATGCGGCCATTGGGATGGAGGGGGTGAGTGAGAGGCTGCACCTGGACTGGTTAACTGGAATGCAAGGACCACATTGCAGAAAAAGGAAGCCGGAGAGTTTTCTGAACAAGGAGGAGATTCAAGAGCCATCTAGCCAGCCACCATCTTCTCATTGTATATATTAGGCCCATCTCAGTGGGGAGTTAAGTAATAGTTTCTTCACTTGCAGAAGAAATTATTTTAGATAGATTTTGACAAGTAGCATTTGATAGAGGTGGATTTGATGTGAGTTCGGTCAATTTGGATGTAGATTTTCCAAACTGTTCTTTGCTGTTCTGCATATGTTAAAAACTCCTCCAATTCCTTGAGAATTGAGAGATCTTATCCAATTTGCTAGAGCCAAGGTCAGCAAATTATAGGAGCCAAATTCAGCTAGCTACCTGTTGGTTTATGGTCCAAGAGCTAAGAATTTTTTTTAACATTTTGAAATAGTTGCATTTTATTTTTTTATTTTTAAAAAAGATTTTATTTACTTGACACAGAGAGAGAGAGAGAGAGAGAGAGAGAGAAAGAGTACTAGCAGGGGGAGAGGCAGGCAGAGGGAGAGGGAGAAGCAGACTCCCGCTGAGCAGGGAGCCTGATGCGGGGCTCCATCCCAGGACCCTGAGATCATGACCTGAGCTGAAGGCAGCTGTTTAACTGACTGAGCCACCCAGGCACCCCTAAATAGTTGCATTTTAAATTGTTATACGAGTACCTACTAATAGCCTTGATTTTGCCTCTTGACTGGCAAAGCCTAAAATATTTATTATCTGGCCATTTAAGAAAATTTTGCCAATCCCTACTCTAAAGTTCTCCAAAGGCCCATACTCAGCCCCAAAAGGGAGATTCAAAGAGATGAATTATGCTGTTTCAGAAAAAAAAGACAGGGAGAAAAGTGGGGGAAGGAATGGTTCCTACCACACACAGCACTTACATTCCTTCATGACACCAGAGCCCACCTTCACCTGTGCTGACTTCATAAGTCCTTGAGAGGTGATGCTGGCACAGGGAACATCATTTCAAGATTTTCTTGCCTTTCACTCTTCAAAATATCTCTGATTAGAAAGAAACGGAAACATTCTCTAGATTTAAAAAAAAAAGTCCATTTTGGAACCAACCAAAAAAGGAAACAGAAACGTCACTGGCTTCAAAACGTGTACCCATGATCAAGAAACTATTGTGATAGTGATTTATAGGGGAAAAGAGAAGCTCTCAATAAAAACCCTCCATCCAAGAAACAGAAGAGAGAAGGATAGGGAAAAAATAGCTCTAAAAAGAAAAAGCAAGTCACCCAGAACTCACTAGAAGGAGACATAAGCAAGAAGAGTGTATGGATTTTTTTCTCTCAAAGGGAATATAACTCACAGAAATCTCAAAGTCTTTGGAAAGATTTGAAGAGTTTCCCAAAAGCACTGTCTTGGGAGCGACACTTTCAATGGCATGCCACTGAAATTAGAATAGAACAAATGTGAAAACCCTAGAGACTGAAACCCATGGCAAAATTATGAATCCATGGCATGAAGGGAGGGACTGAGCCACAGGAGAGAGAACCTTTCTGTTTCATAACCTAATCACACACATTCCCAGCCATGAGCAGAAAAGACTTGCATGAAGAAATGCCTGACTTGAACTTGAACATTCTCAACCTCTGAGGCCAGCGTTTCCAACTGGAGTCATACCACTTCCTTGTTCTGTCAAAGAACAGCTTGAAGATGCTTATTTTTTAAAAATCTCACAATGCTCCTTGGCATCCGGTTGTAACAAATGAATACATTAATGAGCATGGAGTGGCAGTTTCTTAAAAAGGTAAACTTATGCTTATCATAGGATCCAGACATTCCACCCCCAGGTATTTACCTGAGAGAAAGGAAAGCATATGTCCTCACAAAGACTTGCCCACAAATGTTCACAGCAGCTTTGTAAGAGCTGAAAGCTGGAAGCAACCCAATGTCCATCAATAGATGAGTGGGTAAACAAATTGTGATATATATACACAATTTAATATTCTTCAGCAATAGAAAGGAATAAACTATGGACACGAGCTATAGCACTTATGAATCTCATACTAATTATATTGAGTGAAAGAAATAAATCAGACTAAGAAGAATATATGCTGTGTGGCTCCGGTCATATCAACCCCTAGGAAATGCAAACCCATCTATAGTAACAGAAATCATATTTTTGTCTGGGGATGGGAGGTAGGAAGGGAGGGATTACAGAAAGACATGAGGAAATTTAGGGGGATGATAAATTTGCTCACTGATTGTGGTGATCCCTTTAGAAGTGCGTACATACATCAAAATCTGTCAAATTGTTCACTTTATGTATGTGCAGCTTATTGCATGTCAATTACACCCCAGTAAAACTGATTAAAAACATTATCTGTTAGAGAACTCAATATTGTTAAGATGCCAGTTCTCCCCAACTCAATCTATAGATTGAACACAATCCCGATCCAAATTCTAGCACACTGTTGTGTGGATATAGACAAACTGATTTTATATGAAAAAGCAGAAGACTCAGAACAGTCAACACAATACTGCAAATGGAAAACAAAGTTGGAGGACTGACACTACCCCACTTTAAGACTTCCTATAAACTTACGGTAATCAAGACAGCATGGTACTGGAAAAAGAAGAGACACATAGATCAATGGAACAGAAGAGACAGCCCAGAATTAGACCCACATAAATAGAGTCAACAAATCTTTGATAAAAGAGCAAAGGCAATTTAATGGAGAAAAGATAGAAAATAGTCTTTTTGACAAATGGTGCTTGGAGCCATTTTGACTTCCATTGGCAAAAAATAATAATAATAATAATAATTTAAATACAGACTTTATATCTTTCACAAAACTTAACTCAAAATGGATCACAAACCCAAATGAAGAACCTGAGAGTACAAGCCCTCTGGAAAATAACAGGAGAAAATCTAGGAGGCTTTAGCTTTGGAGATAGGTTTTTTCATATAGCGCTGAAAGCACAATCCCTAAAAGAAAAATTGATAAAGTTGGTCTTTATTCAAGTTAAAAATATCTGCTCTGCAAAAGAAACTATTAAAGAAATAAAAAGACAAACCACATGGGCGCCTAGGTGGCTCAGTCAGTTAAGCATTTGACTCTTGATTTTGGCCCAGTTCATGATCTCAGGGCAATGAGATTGAGCCCCACATCAGGTTCCATGCTCAGTGCACAGTCTGCTTGAGATTCTCTCTCTCCCTCTCCCTCTGCTCCTCACCCCCTGTTAGTACCTGTGCACGTGCTCTCTTTCTCTCTCTCAAAAAAATAGAAAGAAAGATAAACCACAAATTGGGAGCAGATTTTTATAAAACACATATCTGATAAAGGATGGGTATCCAAAAATACACATAGAACTTTTAAAACTCAACCATAAAAGAAATAAACAGCCCTTTAAAATGGGCAAAAGATCTGAACAGACACTTCAAAGAAGATGTATAGATGGCAAATATACAAAAGAGAAGATGCTTAACATCATTTGTCATTAAGGAACTGCAAATGAAAACAATGAGATATCTCAAAACATCTAGTAGGATGGTTAAAACCTAAAATACTAAAAACACCAAATGCTGGCAAGGATGTGGAGGAACAGGAACTCTCATTCGTTGCTGGTGGGAATGCAAAATGGTGCAGCTGTTTTCGAAAACAGTTTGACAGTTTCTTACAAAGCTAAGCGTACTCTTCCATATAATCCAGTAATTATACTCCTAGGTATTTATTCAATTGAACTGGAAACTTGTGTCCACAAAAATATATGCACATGAATATTTGTAACAGCTTTATTTTGGTTATTCAGCAGAAAATGCAGAAAACCAAGATGTCCTTCCACGGGTGAATTAATAAATTGTGGTTCACCCATACAATAAAATATTATTCAGGGATAAAAAGAAATGAGCTATCAAGCCACAGAAAGACATGAAGGAAACTTAAATGCATATTGCTCAGTGAAAGAAGCCACTCTGAGAAGGCTGCATACTGTAGGATTCCAAGCACACAATATTCTGGAAAAGGTAAAACTATAGAGATAGTACAACAGTCAATGATCACCAGGAGTTTGGTTAAGAAGGACAGAAAAAATGAATAGACAAAGCATAGGGGATTTTTAGGATGATGAAAATATTCCATAGGATACTGTGATTAGTGGATACATGACATTATGGATGTATCAAAACCCATGGACCTTTACAGCACAAAAAGTCAACCATAATGTATGCAAATTTGAAACAAACAAACAGACAAACTTAGGAGAACAGAGGATCCCAGGAAAGAATGCAGGCCATGATGAGAGAATCTAACTGGATCACAAATGTAGGAAATAACACCACTGAAGGGAATGGGGGAAAAGTAAGTAATTTCAGAAATAGAGATTGTAAGACTAAAAGCAAAAAGAATGTCACATAAGCCCTGTATTACATTGATAAAGTTCTTTCCCACAGGGGTACGGGTTAATAATTCTAATGCTATACATGTATATTGGGACTGAATAATAATTAATTATTAATAAATAATAATTAATTAAACAGAGACAGGTTTCTCAATGTTACAGTGGAATGTTACGTTACATAAGGGGAGGAGACAGGATGGCACACAGCGTAATGGATTGGAGTTGAAGATATCAGTAGAAATTCATTTTATCTTAAGATAGATATGGCTATACACAGAAATATTTATAGATATGTGTATATACATGGATTAATAAATACACATATATTTCTTTGCTCTGACAGCTCAGAGGGTTTAGGCGCAATGACACCCCAGTAGCGACAAACACATCTAGAGCCCAGATCTTGGTTTCTAATGCCATCCTTCAATAAAAGTAACCAGGGCTTCTTAAAACCATGGCTGATTCTAGGGAGGAGAGAGAAACAAGATGGGCCTGGAGCATCTTATAGAGATAGAATGTAAGGAAGTGCTAAAAAACAAAGAAACAGTAATAAAAAATCCACTAGCACATTGATGGGCATATGTCAAAGGGGCATAGGAGCTAACTGAGAGTGCCCAATGGTCAAAGCTGAAACAATGTGAGAAAGGAAAAAGAAAATCATCGTATTGGATTATAACCCAGGGCATAAAATAAAGATCTATGAGTGCCTACTGATATATAAATAATTGAATAAATTAATAAATGGAGGTGAAGAGCCAATTCTCCCAAGCATAAAAATTCCAAATAAAGTGTGTCCTCAAGGAGGGGAAGCATAAACTACCACTCCTTAAGGGGAGGCTATATACATAGTGACTTCCTTCCAAAGAGGACAGTGGGGGTGGTGGGGGAAAGAGTCATTTTATGATGGAGAAACCTGACGAACAGGGCCTGGGCCAGGTGATCAAGGTCAACACCAATAGCAATAAGTCGTGTTGACAGTATGCAGCCTTGATATGATGTGATTAAAAAATGGCACTTTACCTCTGTGATCTTCTTCCCCAAAACCCTTGACCCCAATCCAATTATGAGAAAAACACCAGACAAACTCCAAAAGAGAGACATCCTACAATATATCTGACTGGTAGTCCTCAAAACTGTCAAGGTCAAGAGAAACCAGGGAAGTCTGAAAAACTGTCACAGCCAAGAGGAGTCTAAGGAGATCTGAGAACTAAATTTAACATGGCATCTTGGATGGGATTCCGAAACAAAAAAGAAGAGCGGGTAAAAAAAAAAAAAAAAAAAAAACCAAAAAAAAAAACCCAAAAAGAATGAAAAACAAAAAAACAAAAACAAAAATAAAAAACTAAGGAAATTTGAATCAACAATGGACTTTGGTTAATAATAATGTATGGACTTTGGTTCATTAACTGTAACAAATGCAGCACACCAACGTAAGATGTTAACAGGAAAACGGAGAGCGTGTTGGGGGGAGAGGAGGTAATATGAGAACACCCTACACTATCTGCTCAATTTTTCTGTAAGTCTAAAACTGCTCTAAAAAATAGTCCATTGATTAAAAAAACAGAGTTCCGTGACTTGTGAGATGCAGGAGATGGTCTGGCCCCCACATGTCTAGACTGTAAGACCAGGGTCCTTCTATACTGTAACTGTTGCCTTGCCTTTTGAGATTAGTGACTCACATGAACTATTTCAGTCTCGGACAGTGCTATTTGCAAAGAGCTGGAAAGCCCATTTTATAAGCCCCCCCCCCCCCCGACGCTCTTCTTGTAAGTTGGGAACTTTTGGATGTCCTGCCTGTGTCTCTGAATGGTTAACGCCGCTCATGTGTGGAAGGGGGAGGGGAGAGAGATGGGCTTACCCCCTACGGAGTTTATGGACGCTCAGGAACATCTACCATATACAACTTAAGCCTCATGTTTATGTCTGGGAATATATTAAATGCCATCTGCCTAACCATTTGCCATGTTATAAATTAAGGCGACATCAACAATGCTACATTGCCAAGGAGCACTCTGCTGTCTTCCAGTTTGATATTAAATGGGTTTTGTTACCAAACTCTTCTTACAAACATGAAAAGAACAGTTGCAAGCCTTCTGGAGGAGCAGATGGGCTCGGAGGCTTCCCAACGCGGGCTCTCGGTGAGAGTTACAGGGTTTACGTTTTCTTTGCTGTACAGAGTGGATGGGGTCGTGGTTGCTGTTGGGGAGAGCAAACCTTCACCCTGTCCCTTCCTTGCTGCGTGAACTTGTGCAAGGTTGTATCACATCTTGGGATCTCAGTTCCCCCACCTGTAAAATGGGGGCAAAAGCAGCATCAACCTCATAGAATTCCTACAGGCTTTAAAGGAGAAAAGTCAGCCTTTCTCTAACTGTCTTTGACTCATGATGAGAAATATATTTCACACTGCAATCGAACGTGCATATGTGTGCCCACACACCTGCGTGCGTCCACACTCGAGCTCACACGTAACTGACATAGTTGAAGCTAAGTCTTCCTTAAATAAAACGGATCCTTGTGCTGGATGATACATGCAGGTATTTTCCACTCTCAACCCATTCTTTTTTTTTTTTTTTTTAAGATTTTATTTGACAGAGAGAGACACAGCGAGAGAGGGAACACAAGCAGGGGGAGTGGGAGAGGGAGAAGCAGGCTTCCCACTGAGCAGGAAGCCCGATTCGGGGATCGATCCCAGGACCATGGGATCATGACCTGAGCCAAACGCAGACGCTTAACGAATGAGCCACCCAGGCGCCCCCACTCTCAATCTATTCTAATCTACTGTTTGGTCTTCTTCCATTCCACAGGCAACCCAGTCAGTTCACTTGAGACCCACTAATGCTTACAGCCTGCAGATTAGAAAACATTAAGATAGTGTATTTAAATACATAAAAAAGGGCAATGACAGTTATGCAATAAATGTTACCAGATAATATTGTTATTAACAGTATTTTTATGAACTGGGGCCCGGTTGCGTGAAAAAGGAGGGATATAAACGATGTCAGTTTATTCCCATGGACCCAGTCAGTGGGCTGGTTCTTTCCCAGCCCCAACGAAGCATCTATTAACAAAAGCAGCAGCATTTCAGAAATTCAAATGTCCACTTCAGCGCACTTACTGAAGTCCAAGGGCTGACTCAGGGAGCGGCTTCTCCCCGTCCTCATCTCCTTCCCGCCTCCCGGAAGGTCAGCTTCTCTTTCTCCCTCACTTTTCTGCTCTTCCTGAGTCCCCAGACGAGCTGAGCCCTGGGTGCCCACAGCAGTGACCTGCTCATTAATGTGCCCCGTATTGGCTTCCTTCCCTTCCTGTTTCACTCCCTTCCTCCTCCGCCAGCGTTGGCTGGGATCATCTCCAAAATCAACAGCCTGCACTCACGTTCGAGTCCCAGGGGCTGCTTCTGGGAGAACCCCACCCAAGACGGTCCCCTGTGCCCCATGAACCTTTACAGTCCCTGCCAAGCCAGCCTCATGGCAGATATTGGGGTATCAAGACCTATCGAGTTATTGGAACTACTGCCACTTATGCTGGCCTCAGGTACCTGCTGGGAACAGGGAAAGATGCTCCACCAATCCTCGCCTGCACAGGTCGCCGACCTTGGGGACCTGGCTGCTTTGCTCCTTCGTCACTTTCTCTTTTTGTGGATGAAACCCCCATCCCGCACAGATGTGGGTGGCTGAAGGCTTCTTCAAAGAATGTATGATGACGCCCATCTTTTTTGTTTGCTTTCCAACTAAATAAACAAAGTGCCCTGATCCCAGGCACGGAATATCTTCATTTGCTTATCTTTCTTAAAACATATCTCATATCCTCCAGGTCTGTAAGGGCCACCCCTTGTAGCACTCACTGGTGCACCCACAAAACTGCATTTTCTTCAGACAGAATATATCTTTTATTGGGCTTGTGTCTGTGATAATGATACAGGTGGATTTTATCATCCCTTTCACCCTACTAGTAATGAACAAATTCACTGCGTATTACTTTGGACTTGATCTCTGGCAAAACACTACTGGAACAAACAATTTGATTTGTCAACACCTTTACAAGGGCTCCTCAATCAATGTCACAAATCCAAATTTAAACAGCAAAGTACATTTGACTGCAGGACCCTGGACTGATTAGAGCTCCGAGTTCAGAGAATTGCTCCAGACAGGGCAGCAATCAGATTATTAACTCCACTTGAAAATACTCTCGGCTGCCTGGGATTAGCATGCATATTTTGATATAGATCGATAAGCAATCTCCTTTCTATAAGAAATGCCAGCAACATTCATTTGGCTGATCAAAGGTAGATATCAGCTGGCTGTGACAGCTAGCTATTGTTTCCCCGCTTTCTTTACAGAAGAACCTCTATTAAAAAAAATTCTCTGGCTCTTTTTCAGCTAATAGTGGAAGCCAACAGAGAGCCACAAAATCCCATCTCCTTCTCAACACTGAAAGACAATTAGTGCAGAAGGAACTTGAGGGTTTTTTTTTTTTTTTGAGCTAACTTAACCCATTTCCACTGTGTTCACTGACAAGAAATGGCAAGTTTCTTCTCTCTCCTTTCCTTTCCCTAGTCCCTTCCACTCTGGCTTATTTTCCACTGGAGTGGTGGTCCCAGTCTGGAGAAGGCAGAAGGATGGCACCCATTTTCTGCCATCTCGTTGCTTCCTTGCTGAGATCAAAGCTCACCTGTGAAGCCCTCAATACTGTTTTAAACTGGTTTGTGCAGGTTTGGATTCTGGGGGGGCGGGGGGGGTGGGATTGATGTATTGCTTTGAAGCGTGTTATTCAATCCCTTCACCCTCTTCCTGATTCTGTTACATCATTTCCTGTTGCAGATCATTTCTTTTCTTTTCTTTTTTTTTTTTTTAAGATTGTATATATTATTTGAGAGACAGCAACAGAGAGCACCAGCTGGCGGGGAGGGGCAGAGGGAGAAGCAGACTCCCCGCTGAACAGTGAGCTTGACGTGGGGCCCCAGGGACGCCAGGACCATGACCTGAGCTGAAGACAGACACTTAACCAACTGAGCCACCCAAGCGCCCCAAAAATAATTTCTTATTCATATTCTCTGCCTTTTTATGCATCTCCAAATTTTTCCCTCCCCTAAATTCTTCCTTATCAACCAACTCAGTCATAAAAGTCTAACTTAAAAACCAACCAATTGTTTTCTTCTGCCCAATGATCCCAACACACAAAAGTCAAAGTATGTTCTCTCTCCAGAGATTTCTAAGTGACCAATGCAAGCTATAGAACAGTTTATATGGCATAACTTAGCTTTTATTTTAAAAATAAAAATACGCTTGCATTTCTATGCGTCTATATATTCACTCTACACATAAATATTCACTGCATGATGTATATATGCACACACGTACACACAGACACACACATACATATATGACAACGCCCGCAGTCACTGGTTATAGAAAGCCAGGTTAGTGGGAAAGGTTTTTTTTAAGTTTTTATGTAAACTCCAGTTAGTTACCACACAGTGTAATATTAATTTCAGGCATACAGTACAGTGATTCAGCACTTCCACAAGACACCGGCGCTCATCACGAGAAGCGCCCTCCTTTACTCTGCTTCCCTATTTGTGTTCAACTTGAATTTTGAAAATCTTCCTATCATGCTTCAGTTCAGGAAAACAGTTACTTGAGAAATGAGAATCAGAGACATCTCCCACGTATTCTCCCCGTGTATAAGCTCTGATTTGTTCTTAAACTTCCTGCCGTGAGATGTCACCATGTTTGCCTTATAAGCCAAGATGGCTCGGTCTGGGCGAGCACATCACCAGGCTTGTGTCAACAAGATGGCAGCTGCTCTGTGCACGCTAGGTGGGTGGTGATGTACTCTTAAGGATTATTTGATTTGTTTTAAAACCTCAGTAGTCTGAATGGATTGTGGGGGAGTACAACCTCAACGAGTGAAACTGCATTTTAGTACGGTTGAAAATAAATGCCTTTGGAAGTGTCATAAGATACGCCAAAAAAATAGAGAATATTCAGGTAGTTGCTGTTGAACATTGTTACAAAAAGGTAGAAATACACAGTAACTATAACTTTATAATACTTCAAGTTTTGAAGTGGCTGAAACAGTATTTCCTTAAACTGTTTAATTTTTTTATCTGTGTGGAAAACAGTTCACTAAGCTTAACTCTTGTCCCAGTAACTCCACATGCTTTGTTCAGTGGGATTTGGGAACATCCTTTGACTTCCTTATCATAAATATCATTTACAGGCTTCCACATGAGCTCCCTGAATCTGCACAGCAACATGGTGGCCTTAGTGTGTTTATTCCTATTGTCCAAATAAGGAAACAGCTTCAAGGGGTTTAATTAATTATCTGGGAATTTCCATTCAGACTATAAAGCCTGGGAGAAGACAGATTTCTGCATCAAAAGCATCAGGAATCACCTCATAGTAAAGTGATACAGCTGACTTTTACAACCAGAGTCCAGAACTGGGTTGTGAAAGTGGTATTTGTGGAAATAATCTCTTTCTCAGAAGAACTGTGGAATTGATTCTAATGACTGACATGGATGGGATCTTGCTGACGGGTCTCAAATTCCAACATATAGGTACTGAAGAATTCCACCATTACTGGTAGACCTTAATTATGTTGATCTAGAAAAATTGGCTCCAACAGGTAATTAGATTTGATAGAAATGTTTGTCAACATGACTTTCACTTGAGGCATGCTTCCATTTCTTTCTGATTAAACATGCATCCTGGCCAAATATTTTATTAGTCGGGTAAGCTTGGTCAAATTTCTTATCATCTCTGGGCCTTCTCTGTCAAAGAGGATGACAATAAGTGGGTTTACCTTCTGGGGTGGCTGTGAGGTGTCAATGAAATGACATGTGGAAAATACTTAGCATAGCACTGGGATATAGAGGGTACTCAATAAATATTAGATACTCCTAGTAACAACGACAATAAATTTCCTCAAGCCTTGGTTTCCTTATCTATCCAGACAGGAGCTAGAAAATAAGTGAATTTCTTTCTTTTCTTATAATGGATTCTTCTATACTTATAACATTTTCTGATCTACGAAAGCTCTGAGATCTTCCCTCCTTTGCTGTGAAGGTCAAATCTTTACCTTCAGAAATTGCAAATGACTGTATTACTTCCAGTGTTCTTAAATTTTCAAAGTGATTTCATATACTTTAGCTCTCCCGAAACACCCTGAAATGAAGTAAATGCAGAATTATTTAAAAAATATTTATTAAGCATCTACTGTGTGCCAAGATAAACCATATTCTCCCCAAAGTGACTTCTCATAGATTGGCACACAGACTCTGAGTGTTTGCGAAAACGCTGATACGCTCGCCCTCTACCACCTCAGAGTCTCACACAAAATTATTAGCCTTATTTGAAACAACTGCATGTGGAAGTGATGTCAACTGTGCGGTGAACATCAGAACCTGGGGTTTCTACACCTCAGTTTTGCTCCATAAAGAATGTGGGCTAGTGACCTGTAAGTCAAAAGGTCTTCGGGAGGGAGGGAAGAAAGGAGGAAAGAAGGGAGGGAAGGAAGAAGGACACATTCCACCCATGATTAGGTGACTCTGCTTGACTATAACATCAAGCTGGAGTTCTAGCTAGAATAATACATGGGAAAACAATTTAATTATCATCTAATAAACACAATTGTATAGGCAGGAAGGATCTGTCCAAGTGGTCTACCCGTGGAGAGAAAACCAAGGAGGAAAGTGCTAGCTTGACCTTTGTCACCCATGACCTTGATGTGCATAATCCAGGCTTGTTTTCACTGTGCTCCTCCCACCAGGGTGTTTGGGGTTGGAAATCCAGTATTCCATGTGCCTTAACATGTTCCTGGAACCATCAGATCTAGTTGCCTCAAGGGCCATGAATTTACAAAGGAGGGGATTTTTCATAAGATCTTGCCACACAAAAACCTAACTGAAGTAGGAACTCAGCTCCCAGCAGCAGGCAATAATGTTCCCTGGACTTTCATGACACCTATTTACATGTCATTTGCTGGCTAAGAGGCAAACCCTCGTGGTGCTGTCATCAGAGAAGACGGGGCACATCTCCCCTTGCCATGCCAATTAAGTTTTGCCTTCTTGGTGTTGTGTGGTGACTGCCTGCCTTGGGCATCTTCTTAAGCACGTCCTGCAACAATCTGGTTTATGTAATGACTCGGCAAATGTTCTTCTTTTTCCCTGACTGAGGAAGAAAAATGGTTTTCATTTCTAGTCCAATAATCTAGGACTTCCGTGGCAAGAAAAGTGAATCAAACTTTGTGTTCCACCTGGTCAACCCCAACAGGATATTAGGATGACGTTACTAAGCAGCCAGGCCTGTGTCCTATATCAAATCACTGCTTTTTCCTTTCGAGAATGATGTTGTTGACAAGGATTCAGACAATTGAAGACAACGCTTGATGAAAAATCTGGTTTTTCTCCTTGGCTTGCCACAGATAAATCAAATGCAAAGTTTGTGAGATACACAGTGGGTGTCCCTTTGTGAGGACAGTTTCTCCTTCTGAAGTGAAAGATTAAGTGCAAGAGGCAATCCAGATTATTGGATGGCTGCAAGAATCAATGAATGAAAAATATTCTTCCCCATTGAATGGGGTAATTTATTCTCATTGATGGCACAAGAGGTCAGAGGATGGTTCTTGTTTCATTAGCTCTCTCCCGGGGAGACAGTTCTGACTGCAGCCACCGGAGAGAGCGTCTACACCAGCACATGGTCAACATTCCTTCCCTGTAGTGCCACTGAAAGTTAAAACTTGAAGGAAGACAGTAAGTAGCTATAGGTTTCCTACTACTCAGATGATTTCCTTATTGTGTGGGGACAAATGCCATCTTCCTGCTGCCTGGTTTGATGTGGAAAATTATGGTGATTTGTGAGTCTGCAAAATAAAGGTCACTTAGCAGGGTCCCATCACCCTTCCCTTCCAAATATATTTTGGGGGGCATTTTCTATGTAGTATCCTAGAATTTAACACATAACACCAAATAAATGTTTCTTAAAATTGTCTCTACATTTAAAAACACAATGTATGTTAGTGTTTGGCACATAATAGGCATTCAATAAACAATAGCTGTATTTATTGCTAATAAACACATTGTAGCATATGTTATTAATCATGATCACTTAATTTTTTTCTTAAATCTCATCCCATAATTGAGTGGGAGAAGCAGAAAAACTATACATATAATTTAACATACTGTGATATGGTACAAGCCAGGATGAAGGGATATACAAAGTATTACAGTCATACAGAGAAGAAAGGAACTTCTTTGGGGTAGGTGAGGAAGGCCTCATAAAAGAAGTAATGACCGAGCAGTTTTGGAAGATGAACAGAGTTAGCCAGGTAGGTGAGGATGGGTACACAGGGAAGGGTATTTCATGCCAAGGGAACATCATGTGGAAAGACATGAAGGTGCAAACACTCAGAGTCTGTGTGCCAATCTATGAGAAGTCACTTTGGGGAGAATATGGTTTATCTTGGCAAATGTTCCACATCCACTAGAAAACAATGTGAATTCTGCTTTTACTGGATAGAATTTTCTATAAATGTCAATTAGATCTTGTTGGTTGATAGTACTGATAAAATCTTTTATATCCTTAATGATTTTCTGTTTCTTATATCAATTATTAAGAAGGATTATTATTATAAATCTCCAAATGTTATTGTGGATTTGTCTATTTCTTTATGCAGTTTTGTCAGTTTTTGTCTCATTTATTTTGAAGCTCTACTACTAAGTGTGTAAAATCTTTAGACTGTTCAATCCTTTTGATGAAATTACTCCTTTATTGTTACAAAATTATTTTCTTTGTGTTTGGTAACATTCTTTGCTCTGAAATATATTTTGTAGGTATTAATATAACCACTCTAATTTTCTTCTGATTAGTGTTGGCATGACATATTTTTTCCATCCTTTTGCTTTTAATCTATTTATATCTTTATATTTGAGGTGCATTTATTGTACATAGCATATAGTTGGGTTCTTGCTTGTTTATTCAACCTGACAATCTCTGCCTTTCAACTGAGGTATTTAGATAACTTATATTTAATATGATTATTGACATGGTTAGATAAAAGTATACAATCTTGCCATTTGCTTCCTATTTGGTCCATTTATTCATTGTTCCACTTTTCTCCTTTTTTGAGTACTTTTGGATTGAGTACTTTTTGTTGCCTTTTTCTTTTTACCTCCTTTGTTGATTTATTAGCTACAACTGTTTGTTACTTATAACTATTTCAGTGGTTGCTTTAGAATTTATGATATACATTTTTAACTGAACCATTACATATCTCAAGTAATATTATACCAACTCATATAGCATAAAGGAAACTTCGAATAATACATTTTAATTTCTCCTTTCTCAGTTATTGGTCTGTTGCTGCCATACGTTTTATATGCTATAAATCTTACACCACACTGTTATTAGTTTTCACTTAGAGAATTAGTTATGTTTTAAAGATATTTAAATAACAAGAAAAAAAATCTTATTTATCTCTGTACGTGGTTGCCATTTTTGGAACTCTTCATTCTTTTGTGTAGATCCAAATTTCCATTTGATATCACCTTTCTGCCTGAAGGACTTTCCTTAACATTTCTTTTTTTTTTTTTTTTTTTAAGATTTTATTTATTTATTCGACAGAGATAGAGACAGCCAGCGAGAGAGGGAACACAAGCAGGGGGAGTGGGAGAGGAAGAAGCAGGCTCATAGCAGAGGAGCCTGATGTGGGGCTCGATCCCATAACGCCGGGATCACGCCCTGAGCCGAAGGCAGAAGCTTAACCGCTGTGCCACCCAGGCGCCCCTTTCCTTAACATTTCTTAGAGTGTGAATCTTCTCTCGACTTGTGTACGTCTGAAAAAAGCCTTTATTTCACTTATAAGTTAAACCTTATATTCCTGAATGGTTTCAGATACACAGAAAAATTGTGATGATAGGTGTGTAGAGAGAGAATGTTGCAGATGGGGAAAATTAGCGCTTAGAAAATGACATTTGAGTTGCACTAGCAATAGTCCAGAAAACACATTTCAGAGCACATTCATGGGGAAGACAGTGGGGATGGGGGAAAGCGTAAGTCATAGGAACTGTTGAGTTGGTGGCCAAATGTTTGTGGTGATGTTGGGTTGATCAGTCTACGTCCCATCAAAAAAACCCAGGAATCACTCTAGATTTTTAAGCTGCAAGGGATTTATTTCGGGTATTGGTGACATTTTTGCCAGAGCTACAATAACAAAATGGGAAATGGGTGTTACTCAGAGACCAATAACCTGGTACTGATTCTCCGATGGAGCCCATGAGCCAAAATGTTATGCTCTTGTTACCAGAAGCACAGGCTCATGGTGCTAACCAGCGACCTATGCAGTTGACACCAATACTCGTGAAGCCAAGATGCTGCCGGAAATGCAGATGATAATGCAGTACAAGTGTCACCTCTACTACTACTGGACCCTCACCCCAGTTTGCAGTGGTATCATCAGAAGTAGATAAGCTTCTAGCTACTCTCTGCCTTCTAACTTGTCAAGAATACAAGCTCCTGGCAAATCCTAACTGGAACCCAGTGGGCAAAGGAGTCCGGACAATAGAGTTTGCAGACTATCTGTCTCAAAAGGCCAGAGAAAACAGAAGGAGGAGTGCAGGTTGAGAGCCTGCAACACATAATTGGCACAGAGAGTAAGAGGGGGAAGAGTCAGGGTGAAACCCACAGCTTCTGATTGTGCTGGAGAAGGGTATCCCAGCAGGCTGTCCCCATGGTCTGTCAATTATATCATGGCTTCCTGTTCTATTGGGAAGGCCCTAATCATCCCTTGGTTCAAAGATATACAACTTGGTGTCTGGCTTTGAGAAATGTAAAATTGCAGATGGGTCAGGTCGCCATGATGCATTTTCCTGTTGTAACAGTTGCTATAATTGTGGCTGAGTAATTAATTGGGTGAGATTAAAAACCCCATGAGGGTAGAATGTGTTTGCTGTGGTATCCTGTATACCCTCTGCATCTTGAATGGAATCTAACACATGGTAAATACTCAAGAATTTGTTGAATAAAGACATGAATGAGTGTTGCATGAATCTTGTTAGGGAGAGTGGAGATGTGGAAATGCAGTAAGTGCGGGGAAATCAGTGAAGCCTTGTGCAGAGCATGTCTGTCAGCCTGGAGCTGGCCTGGAGGAGGAGCAAGAGGCAGGACTCCTGTAGGGGAGAGACCGTGTGACTAGGGCACCAGGCCTCTCCACATGCCAGGTGGTCTGTATCTTTGTCCCTACCACCTGAAGGAGGGTGAGTCCCTGACTTCTGTGCGGAAATACAAAGATGTCTCCTATGGTGAGACAGCAGAGGCTCTGGGGTGGACAGTCAGCTTCAGCCATGGAGCTGATTATGGATATGTAAGAATAGGGATCATTTAAGAACTGATCATAAATGTTTATTTTTAAAGCATTAAAACGCAAAAGTCCCCTGCTCAACTGGAGGGAAAAAAGCTTAATTGAAAGCAGAACCTTTCTAAAGGGCAATCGGACCTAGGATCCACATAAAAACCCCCCACACTGGGCACGGGAGACACCAGCAACCCAAAGGCCAACAATAAATGCACCCCGTAAAACCAGAAATAAAATGAGCTCTGTCTGAGGCATGAGGCAATGGGAGGGCCAGCCCCCAAGGCTGTATAATCGTCCAGCCCTCACCTCATTGAGGCCAATTACCTTGGGAGGGATTAGAAACTGACCTGGAGGTGACCACTTGTGCCTTAAAGTGAAAATCCAAAGTAGAAAGGGCTTGCCTGAGAGACGAGGGCTAGAGGTGTGATAAGACCGGGGGGCAGAGGCATTTAGGGGTATTCTAACTCTCACTGCCTTCACCTCCCCAGGAAAAGCATACTGGCTTTTCTGATTCACCAGGTGACAAGGCCAGCAATCCCCATCCCCACTGGCAAAAATGCTCGGCCACAGTCAGGACCTGGACTTAAGGAAAAGGTCAAGCAGCCCTCTGAGCCCTAGAGGGAGGCGGCACAGAGAAGGCTGCACCGTGAGGCGGGCTAAAGGGAAATGAGAACGAAGCCTCACTACCCCGTGCGTGGCCCCCCGAACAGCCGCTTCAGCAGCACCTGGGAGCAGCGTGAACACATTCAGGCCTCTCCCCAGAACGGATGGAGCAGAATCCGCATTGAGACAAGATCCGGGGGTGAACCCGCGCTGACGTTACTTTCAGAATCTGTGAAAAGGAGACCCTCGCCCCAGACTGCCCAGCTCTGCAGAGGGAATGCTGAGGAAGGAAAATGAGAAGCCTTGATCTGACGGTGCCTTCAAAAGGTAGATGCGTCTGACAGACGTTAGATAAAAAGACAGAGATGTTCCTACTGCATGGATAAAAGCATTGCTCCGAAAGCAGACCTAGGAGAGCCTCCGCACCTTCCAGAAAGCACACAGCCCAGGTAGATGCATGTATGTGGAGCGACAGGCCAGGTGGAACTGACAGGTGTGGCGCCGAGTCGGACTTCTCCGGGATTTACCTACTGGCTGGTTGGCAGTCTAGCAAACCGCATCTCTTTTGTGCCCTAGTTTCCTCGTCTGCAAAACTGGGAAGTTAGAGGATATTCGACGAGTTCAGACAAAGTGTTGCGCACGGTGCTGAGTCCAGACCAAGTACTCTGTAAACAGACAACCACTATTATCATCTTATGTAGCGTCCTGGGGACGCGGTGAGATAACGCACCTGAGGTTACAAGAGTGTTAGTTTACCTTGCTGAGCTGTGACAGGAAATAAGACAGGGACCTGAACTTCGGGCCTGAGGAGGAGTGAGGATTTAACAGCTGTTTATAGACATCACTATTGCGGCTACTGGTGTCCTTGTCCTTAACTGCAGACCATGTCTTCAATCCCCTGCATTCAAGTCTTCCTTGAGCATGTGCAATCCCCAACGCATGTTCCACAGAGGAACTGCTCAGCAAAGTCACTTTATAAAGGCAAATCACACCTCATACACACACACACACACACACACACACACACACACACACACACACACACCATCTTCAGCCCCCAAATGACCTTCATGGAAAGGAACGGGATGACAAGGGGTAGAGGGTGTGTCCACACAGCCAAAGAAAGCCAACTGAACAGTCGATCAGAGCAACGCGCCACCCAAGTCCTGTTTATATGATCATCACCCAGCGCCCGTCTCCACTCCGTAAGCTCTGGTGCGGCATCTGCTTCCTCCCACTGCTACCGTCCCCAGCATCTCACCCAGTGCTTGATACACAACAGGTTCTTAATAAATATTGGTGGAATAAACACCAGACAGACTCTCAAACTGGACCCCATCAGCCCGCAGGCTAGAGAGCCCTGACACTGCACGAGAAAGCATAAGGGTGAAGAGGTCCCCAGAAGACTGCTGCATGTCCTTGTCCCCCAATGGTCACTATGAGCAGACACCTGCTAATTTGTCCCACTGTTCATGGACAAATCATCAGGATAGGACAAATTATCAGGATGATGATAATAATAATTGATAATAAGAATAATAATTCTTGACTGAGTACAAAGTGCCGTGCTATAAAATAATACATACTTTGTCTCATTTGAACCTCACGCCAACCACGTACCTTATCTCCATTTTACAGGCGAGGGGGCTGGGCTTCTGAGGGGTGAATAATTAAAGGTGAGGGAGCTAGTCAATGGCAGAGCTGCTCTTCCAGCCCAGGTCCATCTGATTCTCAACTTGTTTTCTCTCCATTGCATGAGACCATCTGGTTAAAGGGGCTATCGCTGCCCTTGGTTTTTCAATAGGCCTCCATGAAACACAGGCCAGAAATACAACAGCACGTTGCTGTTGGAGGATTTTCTTTTTAGGGGCAGGCCTCCCTCAGACTCTGTTCTGACTGGATGTACTTGACAGAACACCAGGAAGCAACCCACCCAACCACCATCCACCTGGCTATCTCTTCATTACATAAAAGTGTGCTGACAGTTCCCAAGTGATTGGTAGTGTGTGTGTGCACGTGTGTGTGTGTGTGTGTGTGTGTGTAGAATGTGCTGTAGATTAGGGCAGGGCATCAAGAAGGGCACTAGAGACACAAGATGTTTCCTACCCCCAGAGACTCTGCAGTCCGTGGGAGAAAGAGATAAACATAATTGTGATAATACTGCACAGAGTATGATAAAGGCTGAACAGCTTCTTTCCAGGGAAGGGGAATTTGAATCAACTCTGTTGAGGCTAGAAGGGAATTTCTGAAGGAGGAGCTGGCATTTGAATTAGACCTTGGATCACAGTTCAGATTTGGGTAGGCAGGAAAGTGTAGACTTGAGAGAAGAACACCCTGGCCAGAAAGGTATGGAGGTGACAAAGTGAAGGCTGGTTATGGGATACACTGTCCTCATTGGCCTGTGTCAGTCTGGGAGATCGTCTGGTTTTTCTTACTCTTTTGGGTTAAGAAGGGTGAGGTCCATTTGGGGTGCTACTATTGTACCAGGAGGGGATGACATATTCAGACCTATGAACATTTGACCACTTGGGAAGGGAGCTTTAAGGAAATGGGACACTGAGAAAATGCATTTTTAGAGTGAATGAAAGAGAACAGGCCAGATTGACATGCACATGACCTAAATTATGCTACTCCTTCCTTTCTAAACCCATAGCAGACGTCAATCAGTAATAGCATTGCCTTAGATGGGGCGCCTGGGTGTCTCAGTCAGTTGAGCATCTGCTCTTGGTTTTAGCTCAGGTCATGATCTCAGGATTGTGAGATCAAGCCCCCATGTTGGGTTCCACGCTCAGCAGGGAGTCTGCTTAGGATTCTCTCTCTCCCTCTCTCTCTGCCCCTCCCTCCACTCGTGCTCGCTCTCTCTCTCTCAAATAAATAAATAAAATCTTAAAAAAAATAATTGCATTGCCTTAGAATCCTTTCAACCCAGCACTCCCTCACCCACTAACACCAGATTCCAGTTTGCATGTGGAATGCATCCCATTTCCCCTCCCTGTGATAGTACATAGGGTACCTGGAGAGAAGTGTCCAGGGCTCAGATGACTTGGATTTGAATCCTAGTTTTTCCATGTTCTGGCTTTGTCACCTTGGATTATTGGGCTGGCCCCTCAAGCTATGGCTGAGCCATCTGAAGATGGGAAGAGGAGATCTAACATTTTTTAGACACTACACCAGAGGCAATGCTACGTATTCACTTAATCCCCTTTTCTTCTCTTCCTGGATTTACAACAAAACAGCATTTCCTAGCCTTCTCTACAGTGAGGTGGGGCCAGGTGGCTGAGTTGGCCAGTGGAACGTAGATGGAAGCCATCCACATCCACATCCTCTGTCCCCTCTTCTGCAGAGGGCTCCACGGAGGACTCCGAGGTCCTCAGAGATGGGATAATAGCTAGATGGACAGCCTCGATGCCTGAGTCCCCACATGGAACTCCAGCACACTCTCAACTAGAATTCATGTGAATGAGAAATCAGCTTCCTTTGGTTAAGCCACTGGGACTTTGGAGTTGGTAGGGCAGTTACGGTGACCCATCCCCACCAATTACAAGTGCAAACACGTGATTTCATTTAAATGCCTTAATGGCTCTCTCAGGAAGATATGATTCCTCCTCTTTTACTATTTTACTGACGACAAAACTGTGGCTCAAGGAGGTGAGATAAATTCCCTCGAGAAGGTGATGGAGTTTGGAAGCCTCCTCTGCCGCCAAGCACCCAGCAGCTTTTGATAAAGACCTGTCTATAATAGCAGAATTTGAGGAAATTTTGAAGGCTTGATGAGCTCATGGAGGTAAGAAGATTCATAATCACTCAAGAAGGAGTCATGCAGAGGCTGATTATGGCAGTGATGGCGAGAAGCCCAGGCAGGCCACCTTCACCCGCTGGAGAAGCAGCCTGGGGGCACTCTCTCTCCAAAACTCATGTACGCAGAGGGGGAGGGGAGGGAGCACTTGAACCAAAAGCCCTGTGCCCCTGAGGAGCCAGTGGGATTGGGAGGGGGTGGGATGGGGAGAGGGTGAGTGGAATAATTATAATGGCACAGCAGTAAATGAGCATACTTTTAAATATCAGCCTGATTTACAGGTTCCGCCCACTTAATTGCTTCTTTCATAAACTCTGCACATTCAATACATCATGGGAAAACATTAAAGAAAGAGTCCTCATGTAAAATATTAAAGGCAAATGGCCTTTTCAAGGGATAGCCACCCACTGCTTCCCGGTGTGGCCAGGTGTGGGGTCTGGACTGGACACAGAGCTTATGTGGGACAGCTGCCTCCCCCCCCCCCCCCAAGCTGGCCCAGCCAGGGCCTGAGTCTGAAGGGACAGGGAGGGGACCCCTGGCCCTCAGCTGCAGCCCTGGCTTCTGGCCTTATTCCCAGTTGCCAAGATTAATAAAGCAGGCAAGGCTTTGTAAGGGAACTTTGCATCAGGCCCAGTCCTGCAATTATGAGAAGGGGGACCTCCCCATAAATCCCCCAAGGTGATCATAGCTTGGCATAGAGGAAACCTTGTTGGGATGTTCAAAGATTTTCAAGATGTTGCTTAAAGAGGATTTGGGTTTACTTTAAAGAACTATAAAACTGTCTCTCCCATCTTAGATTTGAGTATCTGGGTATTGTTGACCATAAAGAAAAAAAAAAAAAAAAAAGTGGATTTTCTGTTTAAAACTGGAGGCAGTTATTCCAACTCCCTTCTGTAAACACTCAATAACTAGTCCTCACTGACCACCTACTACATGCCCAGTGCTATTTGCGAGTTTGGAGAATGTAAGACACGAGTCATGTTTTTAAGGTATTTCCAAGTTGGGAGATAAGGTAAGAATACATGAGAACATTCAACATCCTTTCATTCAGTTCCTGACGGCCTACTGTGCACCACATGCAACGCCAGGCACAGGACAGACGTGGAGATGGATAGAGGGTAGTGTCTCAGTTTAGGCTGTTGTAACAAATTACCAGAGCCTGGGTGGCCCGTAACAGTTTCTCACGGTTCTCGAGCTAGAAGTCAAGATATGTATGCCAGCATGGCCAGGGCCTGGTGAGGACTGTCTTTTGGGCTTTAAATTGCCGACTGCTCATTGTGTCCTCACATGGAAGAAGAGGATGGGAGAGCACTCTAGGATCTCTTTCATAAGGGTCCTAATGCCATTCATGAGGGTTCTACTCTATGATCTAATCACCTTCCAAAGGCCCACTCCTAACACAGTCACATTGGAGGTGAGAATTTCAACGTATGAATTTGGGGGGCACAAACATTCAGTCCATTGCAGATAGCTGTGGGTAGAGCTAATTAGTGTTGTGCTGGTAAATGTTTAATACCCTGCTAACAGGGAAGGGAAAAGATCCCTGGTTTGTAGCATTTGCCATGGTGTAAATACTCCCAACATGGGCGTGGCCAATATCAAGCTATGGAAGTGACCTCCACTGAATGAAGTGTTGGGAAGAGATTGCCCAAGAGGCTCTCTTGCTAACCAAAGTGACGTGTCTAGCACATAGCTGTTAGAATGAAAAGTTAGATTAGGTGGTATGTGCAGTAAAAGTCTTGCAGCTCAGAGAAGGGCAGTGTATCCTCTCATTCAGGAAAGGGTTCCTTGGGCAGCACGGATGGGCTCTAGGCATCTAGGATGGCCAAGGTTTGGAGAGAAGGAAGAAAGGGCATTCTAGGCCAAAGATGCCAACCAAAGCAAAGGTGGAAAGGCAGAAATGGGTAGAGGATTCATGTGTTACTGGAAGATGGAATTGGGGAACCAGAGCACCATGAAGTCAGAGGGCAGAAAGTCTTGAAAATATGACCAAGCTGTGTGTGCCATCTTGGGCTAGAGAAAGAGGTTTCAACATATAGGAGGCCCACTGGGGTCTTCATTCTGTTTCAGGTCCTGGAAGCCTGCACTAATACCTGCTCTCAATGGCACAACCATCTCCAGAAGAATGAGAAAGCCCATCTATTAATAATTATAATAATAGCGAACACTTATGAAGGGTTGTTGTCTGGACTCTCTCGCCTGGGATCCCATAGCTAGTAATGACAAAAGCAAGATTGGACCCCAGGCAGTTTGGTTCTGAGTCTTCCCTCTTAACCACTCTGCTATTTCTTTTCCTTTCTTTTCATTTTCTTTTCTTTTCCTTCTAAACTTCTAAAATTTTAAACACTTATAAAATAGTGAACTCTCATACCTATCATTCAACTTCAAGAATTGTTAATTCATGGCCAATCATATTTTTATCTAAACTCCCACTTTAAAAAAAATAAAAATAAACTCCCACTTTTTCCCACTCCCCAATTATTTTGAAGCAAATCCCAGGCATATATAATTTCATCCATAAGTACTTCAGTATGTATCTCTAAAATATAAGGACTTGTAAAACACACACACAATACCATTATTGTCTTTAAAATTAACAATAATTTTAATTACATTCAATACCCAATCAGTGGTCACATTTCTCCAATTATCTCATAAATGCAGTACAAAATAATAAATGTTTGTTCAAATTAGGATCCATGCAATATTTATGCATTGTATTTGATTGCTCTTTATATCTCTTCTAAATTCCCCTCTTTTATGATATAATTTACTTGTAGAAGAAACCACATTATTTGTTCTGTGATGTTTCCCACAACTGGATTTATGTACCCATGGTATCTTTCCACATGTTTCTCTGCTCCCTGCATTTCTAGTAAACTGGGAGTTGTTTCTGTAGGCTTGATTATATTTAATTTCTTTAGCATGCATTTACACATAATAAAACCGAAATTAAGCATAAAAATTAACTTTGAGCTTCCTGGTTGCCAAAGCGATGAAATCAAAACAAGTTACTTAGCGCTTATTACACAATAATAGGGAACATAGCAGATCATAGGAGACAAGGTTTTTCATAACTCTATGGTAATTTGCAATGAGAAAATTTAAAGGCACATTGAAAAAGAGATGAGCTGTACCTTTAAGAGCGTTTTACAAAAAATGCAGGAATTCCTTGGGGTTTTTTTTGTTTTTTTTTTTCAGTATCTATGAGGACTCCACTTAAAGAAAAATTGTCAAGATTACTGCTTAGGAAATGCTGTATTCTTCTGATAGGAGACACCTCAACTCTGGTGTCTTTCTTTTTGTGATCTCAGTAGCCAATAATAATTACTGCCTCAATTCTTTATCCCATTAGGGGCCACGCAATAGTGATGTTCTAATTCTATCATTCCTTCTTCATTTATTGCAGAAGCTGAAATCTTTCCATAAAAAAAATTTTTCCTTTACAATTAATTATTAACTATGTGGTTACCTTAATAAATCAGATGCAGGACAAATGTCTAAGTCTTTCCTTTTATTTATTACTTTTTGCAATACTGTGTTTTTCCTATTAATGTCCAACGATGAACCCTGAGGCCTTTGTTACTGCTGTTTATATGTTTGTTGGTTGTTGCTTTTGTATCAATATGAACTTGAGGATTTAAACGTGGGCAATGTGTTCAAATCTGTTGGACTTGTAATGCATTTAATGCTATAACTGTCCCATTTTTGACTAATGGGAATCTTCTGGGTTCTTTTGGCTCCTGACTCATTTTGAGACAACCCTAGTCATCTTTATTTTTTTTTTAAAGATTTTACTTATTTTTTTGACAGAGATAGAGACAGCCAGTGAGAGAGGGAACACAAGCAGGGAGAGTGGGAGAGGAAGAAGCAGGCTCATAGCGGAGGAGCCTGATGTGGGGCTCGATCCCATAACGCCGGGATCACGCCCTGAGCCGAAGGCAGACGCTTAACCGCTGTGCCACCCAGGCACCCCCCCTAGTCATCTTTAATATCTATATCTTAGTAGTATTTAATATCTTTAATAATTTAACATATTAGAGATTAGTAGTCTTTAATATCTATCAACTCTGATAGTCTTTAATATCTCGCCTTCTGGAATGACAAGGCTTGTCTTGCACATTGTGCTCCCAGACCTAGAATCAGTCATTTCTCCATAGGAAATGGTATTTGGAGACCACATTCTAGGACCTAGGGACATCCAACGCTGCTTCTATCAGAGGCAAACAGTGGTGTGAAAACCTGTAGCTACAGAGAAGTCAAATTTTTTTCCTATTTGGGCTTAGTTTCTGCTACCTGGAAGCAAAGAGGGAATGACCAATATAGATACATTTTCAGGTTAACCAAGTAGTCACAATTTGTCCTCTTAGTTCTTCTCTTGTTTTACCCCTAAAATCTTCATGAAAAACAAGACAAAACTAACAAAAAAAACATGAAAAGTATCCCCAGGGAGCACCCTCAGTTTCAGAAGTCCAATGTGTGAAATTTTTCTCTGTGATCTCTGCCACTTAAAAGGAAGTAGGAACTAACCTCTTCGTTAATTTGGGGACATAGGGAAAGGTCCTGAAAACAAATAGTCTCAATGTTCTCTAAAAAAAAAAAAACCAAAAACCAAAACCAAAACCAAAACCAAAACAAAACAAAAAACCTCTTTAACATTCTCAAACAGACAAACAAAACTCATTACCTAGAGTTTGGAGCGTAGATCTTCCAGGGGATACTGCTGTTTCCCCAGTAATACCTCTTAGCTCAATTTCCAAATTGCAATATGCCCAAATGTCTTTGGAGGGCCTGGAGATCAGCTGCATTATGTCGATATTTCTGAAACACATTGTCTGGGCAAGACTTCCTAAGACAAATATCATTCACTTCAGGAGAGGTAGGAGATGGCTAGCAGGACACCAAAGTCCTTTACTTTTCTTCCTGGGAACACAGCAAGCCTATGTTTCCCAGTCTCCCTTGAAGTTAAGGAATGGCCAAATAATGAAATTCTAGTCAATGGAACATGGGAGGATGAGGTATGAGTCACTTCTACACTTGGCCCATAAATGCCCCTACCCCCCATAGGCTGTTCTATGCTCTTATCTGCTTCTCTTATCTTAACTTGGCATATAGTGTCCACTGGTTCTTTAACACCCTCTTGAAATTCAAGTTTGAAGCACATTATGTAAATGTACATTTTCTACTCATAAGATTAAATTGGCCTGAGAAAATGAAACCAAGTTTGAGGAAGCATAGCCCCCCTTAGGAACATGCATAGCCAATATGGTATTATAGTTCAAAAAACAATACCTTGATTAAAGAGCCAAAACTAAAACAAAACAAGACAAAACAAAACACCACAAAGTGAACTCTTTAGTCAGATTGCCTGGGCTCATATGCTGATTCCAAATTTTACCATCTGCAGACTCAGACAAAAATATTTCTGTCTTAGGGCACCTGGATGGTTCAGTCGGTTAAGCATTTGACTCTTGGTTTCAACTCACATCATGATCTTGGGGTTGCGAGATCAAGCCTACATGTGGCTCCGGATTCAGTGAGGAATCTGTTTCCCCCCCTCCATCTCCCTCTGCCCTTCCCTCCACTCATGCTCTCTCTCAAATAAATAAATAAGTCTTAAAAAAAAAAAACTTTGTCTTAATTTTGTTACCTGTCAGATGGAATAAAGATTTGAGTCAATTCATACAAAGTGTTTAGATCAGTGCCTGGCACATTATATGTGCTCAATAAAAGTTAGCTCCCATAAGTGAAATTTTATCAACTAATCTATCCAGCAAATATGTATTGCATGCCTCCTGTGGTCAATCTCTGTTGTTAGCCCTGGGGTTTCCGGGGAGTGAGTGATGGAGGGGAAATGTGGCTGCCATCGTAAATCAAGAGGTGGACAGGAACTCTAGAATAGAGCCTTAAGTAATACATTTTCATATTCTGATCAGATTTAAATTCTGTTAGTCTCTGGCCAGAGTCTCATTGACTCATTCATACATCAAATCATAGGACACATGTAATGAATGAACTAGAACATATAGCTGGGGTTGGGGGAAGACAAAGATGAGTAAGTTACATTGAATGATTCTGACTTTAAAATTTCCCCAAGAAGAGGGGCCCCTGGGTGGCTCAGTCAATTAAGCATCTGGCTGTCGATTTTGGCTCAGGTCATGATCTCAGTGTTGTGGTATTGAGCCCCGCGTTGGGCTCTGCGCTCAGTGGGGAGTCTGCTTGAGGATTCTCTCTCTCCCTCTCCCTCTGCCCCTCCCCCACCTCAGTCTCTAAATAAGATAAATCTTTAAAAAAAAAAAGTTCTCTTAGAAGAGTCAAACATGCCTGAAAAAAGGAGTCCTAAGCACCTTCTAAGGTGGCATAGAATGAACTGAAATTGCTTAATCTCCTGCCAATTCACAAACAAACAAACTTTCCCATCCCTCGTCTCTGGGACTGGTTACTTCAGGGTGCCAAATTCAGTGCCCACAAGGCGACCAGGCAGGTACTTCAATGAGAGCCATCAACCAGCCTAAACAGCAGGCCTGCATCTGAACCCCTTCCAATGGGCGGGATGGGTTGGCTGTCATGTGGGAAGGTGGGCCCAGCTTGCCAGTTCTAATTTTTCAAGAAAAGATCTTCACACAGTGATTATCACAGTCAAGGGGGAAGAAATCTAGCAACTCTTCCATAAACCCGGATTTTTATGTGAAAACTTACAATTGCGAAACATTAACAAATTCTTTTAAAAATGTTTCCTGACGGCATATGTCCACCAAAACCCAACTGTGGGCCAAACCTGGCACGGAAGCCTTCAGTTTCAAACCTCTGATTTGTTTACTGGAGAGGAGTTAAGGGGATTTTGGCAGATAGAGAGTGAGAATCACTAGTGGCAAATCTTTCAGTGAAAAGGAAACAAATCAAAACAACAACAGGGAGGAGTCCCGGGCTCTGGGAAGGAAGCCATCCCACTCCCCCTTTGTGCAGGAAGCAGCCGGCATGCCAGGGGAGCCCAGCCACACAAGAGCCCCTTAATCACTGGCATGCCGTGTCAATCGGCAATTTTCTCAGAGGCAAGAACCCTCCAATGCCATTTTACCAATACGAATATTGTCCAAGTGATCACTGGGGTAGAATACACAAACAGACTGCAATAACATTTAAAAAAAAATAACTTTGGAAGGAAATAGTATATTGGAAGGATTCATTACAGAAGTTCAAACAAGGGCCCATATGTTTCCCTCTCTTTACGGTGGAATCCGCAGAGTGCCTGTAATAAAATGAGGGCAGCAAGGGGGTGGAGTAGGACTTGCTTGCTGAGGCAAAGCATAAGATCCAAACAGCAGATAAATAACCAAGATATTTTTATGATTATATAGGCCCATGCCTCCTGAACTTGCAGAAGTTTCCTTGCTGATATACATTGGCAATGATGTTTTAATTAACATGGGCTGGCTGTGATAAGAATGAATAGTCTGCCTGGCTTTATTTTCCGTCCATCCCCCTGCACCCCCCACCCCTGCCCCCCTTTTGTCTTTAAGTAAACCTAGGAATTTGTTCCCTCTGGATATCAGTCTCTCTTGAACTTTATTGTTTGGAATCAAAAGTCCCTTGCGATTTCCAGGTTGACTGAAGGTCACATGGCAACAATACAAGAACTTACCCAGAAGTTATGGTTCCTTATAATTTAAGAGAATTACATTTATTCTCAGAGTCTGTCCTGGGCTGTATACAATGTAAAATTTTATTTTATCTTTAAGATAATAAATTTTCCTATAAATCTCAGAACACATTAGCTGTTTTAGACCAGTTTTGGGGGGCCTGAAGGGATAAAAAGGACAGAGAGAACTTTTTCGTACATGCACACACACACAATTGTGCCCTGGTTTAAATTCCGTAACAACATTTACATTAATGCCCTTTTAATTTGTGCTTTGTCCTATAGGCCTTGATCCACTGGAGATGATGCCAAAAGTTTAGAATGTACAGTTCAGGCTTCCTAAAGGATAAGGGAAGGCTGAGGTGAGTTTTCCCCTGAAATATTAGAAGATTAATTAATATTGATTAATTTACTTTTATAAAGGAAGAAAGCATCTTTCCTTCTTAAGTTTATCTTCCAAGAACCCTGGATAAATTCCATATGAGACAATGTTGGGAATGAGAGGTTTAAAGAAGTCACATATAGTGGAGTGTACGCATTCATAAAGAAGAAGGAAGGAAGGAAGGAAGGAAGGAAGGAAGGAAGGAAGGAAGGAAGGAAGGAAGGAAATGGGGAGGGACAGAAGGAGGGAGGAAGGGAGAACCCTACTGTCATTGTACCTGGGGAGATAAGTGATGTTGCCACGGTCTTCCCTGGACCACCTGTACGGTTTTGTCTCTTTCTTTCCTTCTCTTTCTAGTTAACCTTAAGTTTAAGTCCTAATAAAATACAAATTTATGGGGATCAAGCTTGTCACCAGCTTTTCATTAGTGTCAATTTCTCTTCAATTTCATCTAATTCAGTTTGGGGCATTTAAAAATGTTTTATCACACTTGCTAGAGAGGTTTTGCGTACTCACCACCAGGCCAAGTAATGACCATTTTGAAATAAACCAAGACCTGAGACTAAGATCAGGGACTAAGATACCCATGATGCTTTAGAGAGGGGGTCTTTGCTGGGCCCCAACCCCTCGTGTTTTAATCAGGAAAAACGGGTGGCAGGTCACAAAGATTAGGCTTAACCTTCCTGATATACATCAAATCTCTTGCCCTTTCAACCTTCCAGCAGTGTGAGGAGGCATTCTTTCTGAAACTCATAAATTAGAGGCCAAGGTTTCTTTGCAAAGTATAATGACAAGATGACAGAATGTGCATGAAGCCTGACTCTTTTCCCTAGACCCAAGATTTTTATTTATTTTCTTTGGAATGTTCAGCCACAATCAGTGGGTCAATGGGAGTCCTGCATGTATTTTTTTTTTTTAATGAAAAAAATGCTCTGGTCATGAGTGCATTCTGCTGATTTAAGACCCTCAAAACCCCCAAATGACTCTTCCTCGTTTACATGCTTGTTTCAAAATCCACTAAGTAACTTATTTAGGTTCTGAAAGTTATATACAATATAAATCCATCCAGGCTGAAGTAAAAAAAACCCAGGAGCTATAAAGCTGGTTTCTATAGTGTTTGGACATAATACTGTTCTCAAGTGAAATCATAAGGGAATAGGGCACTTAAAATAGGGTGTCACATTTCAAGGTAATAAATAGCAGATTGATTCCACTTCCCAATTGATCCTGCAGTTTACTTATACACAAGATGGAAAATAAAGTACCAAAGCCACTGTGATTTACTTTGTAGAAATGAGACACTCAGTATTAGTTTAAGTGAATGCAAAGACCAGCTCTGACAATTTATTACAGTCTCAGTCCAAATGTAGTTTGGATCAAGTTGCACTATTGGCACACACATATCGCCATGCTTTTAGCGTCTCTGCAATTAAACACATTGTAGGCCTCTTTAGTTCTTCACATACATTTTGTTATGTTCTTCAAACTCGCTTTGCCATCCAACCAAGAGATAAAAAGGAAATTCGCTCCCTTTCTGTGCTTCCCACAGATTCCATTAAATAATGGGACATCATCTCGTCCTTCTCTATGCAGGAGTGGTTTGTACTATTTAGAACTTGGGATGTGGTCTGTTTGTTTTTGCAATTCTCTTCAATATTTTTCTCCCTTTCAAGCACAATATCCCCTAATGTGGTTGGTTTGTATTATGGATTGAAAATACGTTTATTGCAAGGATTTTCCAGCATCCTTTGTGGCATCCTTAGTCACTAAAATCTGGCTCCGGTCCAGCTGGTGCGTGGTTGAAGGCGTTGACCCATCACTTCATCCTGGACCAACAGTACTGAATCACAGTAGTAACGAAACTTAATTTTTTCAAGCTCTCACAATATGTCAGACCCTGTGGTAAGTGCTTGTCAATTCTTGTCAAATCCAGCATTGTCAATTCTCACAACAGGCATATGAAGTAGGTTCTAATACTATACTCATTTTAATTGAGGCTTAGCGAGGTGCAGCAACAGAATAAGGAATTGAAACCCAGACCTGTCTGATTTCAGAGTCCATGATCTTGACTGGTGTGGTGTAATGTCTCCAAGAAGGGTTCCCTAGATTACTAAAGACTGCATGTTCCTTGTGGAACCACTGTTCCTAATTCTCCATGAACATATTGCATTGAATCAAATCGTACACTTGCAACATGACCCTGGTGTGAGAGCTCAAGATATTTGTAGGAAATTCCCATTCCATTTTTTCATCACAGTTATTATTATTATTATTATTATTATTATTATTGGTAATTTCAGTGTGAGCATCCTTGCGTGCATGTGTGGGGGGTGCACTCGAGCATGCATGCATACATGCAGGAGGTCGACTATTCTGCCATACTTCTGGAAGTAGGAAACCTTTCAGACTAGCATTCTTCTCATATTCTGCTACCTCTTCTGAAAGTACCCCTTGCACTACAGTGTAAAATAATTTTTAATGTGTGAGATTAAATTTTTTTCCTTATATTCACTAATGCATGTTCATGCATTCTCATTTCTCAGATGAATTAGGAGAAACGTTCAACTCTCAGATATCCTGGAAAGTATGTCCAGTTTCTATTTTAGGGTTTCATGTAAGCTGTCCTTGCATTCTATAATTTCAGCCTGTCTCTCTAACGCGTTGGAGAAGACTTATCTGTGGTGTGATACAGGGAAACTTTGGGTTCTGAAACAGATCTTGCTGGCTGTTAGCAGCCAGAAAGAGCTCCCAAAGTTGAGGAGGGGAAAGTATTGATTAGAAACAAAATCAAAATATTATGGAATCAAAGAAACAAAAGAGGAGATGTAACAGGGAATGTAAAATGATGCAGCCATTGGGGAAACAGTCTGGCAGTTCCTTAATAAACATGGACTTACCATATGACCAACTATTTCCACGTCTAGGGATACATCCAAAAGAAATCAAAACATATGTTTGCACAAAAAATTGTACATAAATGTTCATGGCAGCATTTATCAATAATATCCAAAAAGTGGAAATAACTCAAAGGTCCATTCACTGACAGAAGGATAAATAAAATGTGGTACATCCATATAATGGAATAGTACACTGCAATATAAAGGAATCAAGTACTGATACATGCTACAACATAGATAGTGCTCCAGACGCATTATGCTAATTGAAAGAAACAATCGTAAAAGACCTCAGATTGTATGAAATGTCCAGAATAGGCAAATCTATAGAGACAGAAAGTTGACGGTCAGCTGCCTGAGGCTGGCGTAAAGGTTTGCAGGAAAATGGAGCACATTATTTAATACGTATGAGGTTTTTGGGGGAGGGGAATGAAAACATTACACAATGTGGTGATGGCTGCACAACTCTGTGATGAGGTAAAAACCCTTGTGTACTTTATTGGGTAAGTATATGGTATATTATTATAACTAAATAAAGCTGTTCTATAAAAAATAAACAAGAAAAACCTCATATGATTGGATATTAGAAATCACACTCTGAATTATCATAAGTCAGGGATGAAATCTTAATAGAAATTAGAGTATATTTAGACTTGAATAATAAGTAATACTATGTATAAAAAATGTTTGAGATTATGAGGTGCCTGGCTGGCTCAGGCAATTAAGCCTCTGACTCTTGATTTCAGCTCAGGTCATGATCTCAGGGTTGTGAGATTGAGCCCCGTGTCGGCCTCTGTGCTCAGCACAGCCTCCTCTTGAGATTCTCTCTCTCCCTCTCCCTCTGCCCCTCCCCCCATTCACACGCATGTGCTATAAATAAATAAATAAAATCGTTTAAAAAAGTGTGAGGTTAGATAAACTTTCTTAGATGAAAAGTTACAGACGTGTATATCAATGGTTATTAAAAAGTAAGCTGTATTGAATAAGATAAGCATCCAACTTTGTTTGATAATAATAAATCCAAAAATAGAAGGATGGAAATAATAGAAATAACAGCAGATATTAATGAGATGAAAAATAAAGGTACAGTACAGAGTATCCACGAAATCAAATGTTGGTTTTCTTAAAGGACTAATAAAATTAATAAGCTTTTGACAAGACTTATAAAGAATAAAGGGGGGAAAGGAGCCAATAAAATTTTAGAAATGAAAATGGGAATCACCACTGAGCTGCCAAGACTAAAAAGATGATAGAATTAGTAATGATTTATTCGAAGACATTTGAAAACAGATAATATGGACAGATTCTTACAAAAGGTTATAATTTAAAAAACTAACTCAGAAGAAATAGAAAATTTGAATAGTCTTATACTCATTAAAGAAATTGGATTCATAGTTTAGTTCCTCAGAAAAAACACTCCAATTCAACAGTTTTTCTGGTGAGTTCTGGCAACTTGTAAAAAACAAAATATTCCAAACAAACACAAATTTTTCCAGAGAAGAAAAAAAGAGGGAACACTTCCTGGCACATTTAATGAGACTAGTATAATTGTGATTCCAAAACCACTCAAGGCTTCACTCATGAAAAATAAACAAATATTCTAAACCAAATATCAGCAAACAGAATCCACTCATGCATAAAGTAGATAATGCATCATGGCAAGTTGGGTTTATCTCTAGAATGCAAGCTTGATTTAACATTTGGAAATCAAGGAACCAATTCACCATTATTAAGAACTTAAAGGAACAAAATTACATGGTCATCTTATTAGTGCAGGAAAAAGTGTTCAGTATGTGTCATTGTCCATTCACTAAAAAGGAGCTCATCAAACTAGAAAAAGGAGAACTTTTTAATCTGGTGGAGGGTGTACTAGGGGGAAAAAAATCCAAGGCAAGCATTTACAAAATGTTGAAGTGACAATGTGTTCTATATGCTATCTCAAAGAAGATAAGGCTAGCCACTATCACCACTTCTAGTAACATTGCACTGGGGAGTCTAGAAAGTGCAGTAAGACATGAAAAGAAAACAACAATATGTTTAAGGATAAGAAAGGAAATAAAAATGCCCCTGCTTGCAGATAATGTCTATATATTATCTATATAGGAAAGCCAGAATAAGCTACTGAAAAATTACAGATATTAAAAAGAGTTTAGGGAGGTTGCCAGTGTAAAAAACAATCAATATACAGAGGTGAACAGCCTTTCCAAACACCACCTACAGTTAGACAGCATAACAAAAAATATGATTTACAGTGGCAACATGAAATATAAAATACGTAGGAATAAATTAAATAGAAGATGTGCCAGATCCTCATGGAGAAAATTAGGAAATCATATTGAGAGACATTTTTTTAACTACATGGAGGAACAGAAAAGATTAATACAATAAGAAATTTGGTTGGTGTCCAGATTTTTCTATAGATTGATGTGGTTTCATTCAAAATCCCAAGGGGAGTTGAATTTGACATTCAGCTAAAAGAGAAGACTCAAGAACAGTCAAGAAAGAACAAAGAGGGAGGATTACCCTACTGGATATTGACTTCTTAAAAAGCTCCAGCAATTAAAACACTATGATATTGGAACAAGAGTAGGCAAGGAGATCAATGGAACAGAAGAGAAAATCCAGAAACAGAGCCACACCTGTTTGGAAGCTTGCCCCATGACAAAAATGGTATGACAGATGGGTGGAATCACTCACTTGCAAAAATATGAAACTGAGCATCCCCTTTGCTCTCTACATAAAAACCAATCGCCAGGTGGATTAAGGTCTTACGTGAAAGGCAACATCATAAAAATTTTGGATGAGAATTTCTTAAAGATTTGGGATAGGGTAAGATTATTCAAACAAATTTTTATTTATTTATTTATTAAAAGATTTTATTTATTTATTTGACAGAGAGAGACAGCCAGCGAGAGAGGGAACACAAGCAGGGGGAGTGGGAGAGGAAGAAGCAGGCTCCCAGCAGAGTAGGGAGCCCGATGCGGGGCTCGATCCCAGAACGCCAGGATCACGCCCTGAGCCGAAGGCAGACGCTTAATGACTGCGCCACCCAGGCGCCCCTATTTAAACAAATTTTTAAAGTAAAGCACAAATCATAAAGGAAAAGACTGATCAATTTTGTTCATGCAAAGACTCTATGAAGAGCATGAAGTGCTTAAGTTGGAGGGAGCTGTGCTTGTAATACATGTGACCAATAAAAGGGGGGGACCCAAAATGTATAAAAGCTCCTACAAAACACTGAAAAGAAAGATAAGCAGCCCCATAGAAAACTCAGCAGAATTCTTTATCAGACTTTTCAAAACAGGAATCACAAATGGCCAATAAACATAGGAAAAGATATTGAGGATGGTTAGAAATCAGGAAACTATGCATCGAAGCCACAGTGATATGATTTCCCATCTAATGGATTAGCAAAAATTTTAAATGTCTGATTGGATTATGTTTTGTAGATCATATTAAGGATTACAAACTACTGGCAGAAGTCTGTAAGTTAGGTCAACCACTTTGGAAACCGGTTTTGGATTTACTGTTTAGTAAATTAAAGAAAAATACCCCGCAAATAAATTTTACCCGCAGAAGTGCAACTTAGAAAACGTCTCGCAGTAGACATTAACAAGAATGGGTGATAGCAAAATTCGTTCTAACAAATGCAAAATAACCCCCAAATCTGAAGAAACACAAGTACCCACAGATAGGAGGGTAGAGATAGGAGGACAGGTGGTTACAACAAAGAAGTGAAGATTACATTTTCCGTCGCTACACAGCAACACTGAAGGAGTTCAAGACATAATGCGGAGGGAATAAAGTCACAGATGAATATTTAGTGTAGGAGTCCCTTTGTTCAAAAGCATATGAGGCTGAACAGAACAGAGATGGAAAGAAAACAAGGGATGATATGCTGACAATTCGATTATGAGAGTGTCAAATGCATTGCTAAACTATTTAACTTAGGTCAGTAAGTATGTAGACGCATATGTAACATTTTTCTTTCATCTTAAAAATCCAACATAAATATTTTGAATTATTTAATATGAACAATTTTTAAATGTTCAAAAAGCCATAGATTGTTAGAAATGAAAGAGCACCTCAAAGATAATCTTGTACCATGATTCTCAAAGGTGGAACAGTCAGGGGTGCCTGGGTGGCTCAGTGGTTTAAGCATCTGCCTTTGGCTCAGGTCATGATCTTGGGGTCATGGGGTCCAGCCCTGTGTCAGGCTCCCTACTCAGGGGGGAGTCTGCTTGTCCCTCTTCCTTTGCCCCTCTTCCCGTTCATGCTCTCTCTCTCAAACAAACAAATAAATAAATAAATAAAGACTTTTTAAAAATGTGGTTAACAGTCAGTTGAAATGATGAGGAGGATAGGGGTGATGGCAGTCATACTAGCTTACTCTCTGATACCCTGTACTGAGTAGTTCATCATTCCTGATATTGATACACCCAAGTTGGTGAACGGTTGGCCTTCAAACACTATGTATGAAAGCAGAATCAAAGTTCTTTAAATCACAACATCACTTTCACGGAGTGCCTTAGCCATCCTCTTTGTTCAATGGGGGAAGAGAGCACGAGGATGCAGCCACGGTGGGGATTACCCACCACCTAGAGCCAACCTACCTATGCCTCATTTGTGGTTACCTGCTATTTCTGGCACAACGTAGCCAAGTGAGGTCTTTATGTGCACAATTAGATATTTCTTTCCCTGAAATTCTTTTTTGGACTTTTTTTTTTTTTTTTTTTCAGAATCTGGGTGCCTGTGGAAATGTGTCACCTGTGTGGACATTATCCATTTTGTCCACCGTGACAAAACAACAGTCATTTAGAGAGTGGTTAATGTTTATTGAACACTATGTGTTAGGCAATAGCACACATTATCTCATTTAATTCCTATGATAACCTAATGAGGTAGCTACTGTTATTCTCTTCGTTATCTTAATGAAATTAATACAAGCCTTCATAGGTTAAGAAACTTACCAAAGGTTTCAGCGCTCACAAGTGACTGGGCTGGGTTTGAACCCAGTCCTGATTGATTCTAGTGTCTGCTGGCCTGGCCTTCTCTTCCTAAGCTTCTTTTCTCAGGAGTTGAAAAACTCTGATCACATACAATCTCATTATTTCAGAGACAAGGAAACTCAGACCCTAAAACAGAGGTAATGATGCAAAAAGAGTCCACGTAGGACACCAGAATAGGTAGTAAATGATAAGCCTGACAACAAATGCATTACATTCAAAAGTAGGAAAGACCACTTCAGCGGATTTCGACTTCTTTCCATATCTGTAAAAGGGGAGAGTTGTACTCTCAGTGGTTCTTAGGATTTGTTGGGTCAGAGAATCTCTCCCCAGAAGGGGAGACAGACACATGCATGTGCACACATCCAAATATATGAAGCCAGGGGTTCTCCATCCTCTTGAACCCCAGCCTCAAGTCCTGTCAAGATGAGTGGATGCGAGATCAATAGCCTCTGGATCTCAAAGACGTGCAAAGTCTCTTCCAGCTGAATGATTCAGTGATTCTCAAATATCTCTTCAAAGAGCTACAAAAGGGAGCCTTCCTTGCCAGCCATGGGCAAGAGCAGGCGCTTTTCGTCCTCCATCCTCTGCTATCTGCAAACTGAGAAACTCAGTGGGGCCTCGCCAATATTTTAGTGTCTACCAAGGAGGGCTTTGTGTCAGGCTTGTTGGCAGTAAAACAGGAAATGAGGACTGGGACATTAATAGCCTTTGTAAACAGCACCTCCAAGGTCTTCAATCACCAATTTGAGGTTGTTCACCACCGGGGTGGAAAAAAAAAAAAAAAAAAAAAGAAGAGGAAAAAGCCAAACAGGAAATGCAATGAAAGGAGATGAAAGCAGATCAATAAAGAGAGAAACATTTGGTTTGAAGTCTTGCCTTTAAAATAATGGGAACCCCCGCCCCCGGCCACCCCTTCCAGAAAGTAATTTGGGGCATTACCGCAGGTCTGGCCCTTAGGTGTAATTGCCCCAGATTCCAGCCACACAGAGGTTTAGAATTCCAGGGCTTGTGCAAAGAATTCAGTTTGGGGGCATAGATTTATTACCACTTTTTAAATAGATGTTTTTAAAAAAGACTTTGCTTAACGTTAGAAGACAACACTGTGGATTCTTTTTTTTTTCTTCCCCAATGAAGGGGAGGCAGAAAAAGTTATCCTCAGAGCCTCTGTTCAAAGGGCACTGCAATGCCATAGTATGGAAATGCATGTCGAGGTGAATTCCTGGAGCAAACAGGCAATGGGCTTTTCTGGTACAAGGAAATCCCTCAGAGCTTTGAGAATGAGACACTGGTCCCTGTGGTCCCCTAGGTCATTCAGAATCCAACAGCATCTAAGGAAATGCAAAGCATTGTTCCTTAGAGATTTGGGGTTCTTGAAAATCTAAGCACTGTGGAGACCTAAAGGAAAACCCGGTCCTCCTAGCCCTGTAGGAGTGAGGAGGGAACCGAACACCCATATCTCAAGACTTTAACTTTTTGTTTCAGCATTCATTTTGTTTTTAAGACCTTGAACCAAATGTGAATTTCATTTTTTTTTTTAAATTTTTTTTTTTTTAAGATTTTTTAATTTATTTATTCGACAGAGATAGAGACAGCCAGCGAGAGAGGGAACACAAGCAGGGGGAGTGGGAGAGGAAGAAGCAGGCTCATAGAGGAAGAGCCTGATGTGGGGCTCGATCCCATAACGCCGGGATCACGCCCTGAGCCGAAGGCAGACGCTTAACCGCTGTGCCACCCAGGCGCCCCCCAAATGTGAATTTCATGATCACACTTTTCCTGTCTGTTTTTCAGAGATGAGACCAGAGAGTTGAAGAGATTCTAGCAGGAAATGGATTGGAGGTTAAGAGAAGATAAGGAGACAGAAACAGGATTCGATTCCATGATGGAGGGGGCCATTATTCTGTGTGCTGGAAAGACGGACATTGCAATCCCATCCCTAAATGGTGCTGGAACTCCCACCCCCTGGAGAGCTCCCCCTATTTCTGCGCTGGAAGAGTCTCCAGCAAGAGCATGGAGTTGATGAAAGCCCCAAATGCTTTTCCAAATCCTATTTTGCAAATTGAACAGGACGAAATCGCCCTTTCTGCTGATTTTATAATACCAGCTATGTTTAAAAGGAAACACCTGTCTCTTCCTATGATTATCATTCAACCAAGGGAAGAACATACATTATTTTGAGTACAGCATCTATTCACTCATTAAATAATGTTTTTGAGACATTTATTTTAGTTTGGTATCTCCATGAAGCACTCAACAAATAGTGAGTGGATGGCCCAGAATAATTTTTTCCTCCCTCTCTCCCTTTCTCCTTTTAAGACTTCAGCCCCTTAGCATACAGACAGGGGAACAGAGGGATGCTGTCAAGCTCGAACTCCAGGCACTGTTACTTTTATTCTCTGATTTATTCTGGGGTGGGGGCAGGCACAAACATTTTACAGTAGGTGTTTTATAACATCTAAATTACTTACTCATCTCTCCCTTCCTGATCCTAGTGATTTACAGGTCTTAATTTTGTAGACATTCCCTGTAAGACTTCCCCTCCACTGGGACTTCATATTTTCCCCACATTCTTCAACTTGAGTCACAGTTTCTGTGGTCACCGGGTCACAGAGCACTAACTACCACCATAAACCATCAAGGATGTTCCTTCTCTCTTGGCTCAGCTTGAGAGAAGCCCACTTCTCTCACGGCTACATGTCACACTTGGGTGCCTATCCAACAGTCAGCCCATCAAAAATCCATCAAGTACTGGTGCCCATTCTTGGTGGCACATTGAGCTAGGCTGGGGAGTGCTAAAAATAGAGTTGCTCAATCCCCATGGCTGGAGATTTTGAGATCAATGTCTGGTGTCCCTGGGCATCAGGATTTTGTAAAGTTCCTTAGTAGATTTCACTTTGCAGCCAAGCTTGAGACCTACCATCTTAGAGTCTTTTCATTCCTTTTTGATTGCAGATTTGTTTCCTCTCCATTGATAATTAGAATTAATGACATACCCAAATATGTGAAAACTTCTATGCACTTTCTTTCTGAAGTTTCTGAGATTGGGAATTTTATAACAGCTATCAAAAACCTCCCCTTTCCCTCACCCCACCCCCAGCAGGGGGGCAGGGGGAGGGGAGCTGCTCATGGGGTTACTTATGACAATGGCACCCATGCTGAGATGCTGAAGGCAACCTTACCTTTAGAGCCAAAACCATTTCTTTAAACAAAATCTACCCTCTTCTCTGATTCCCTGAAATCTGTACCAAAACCTAACCTCTCAAATATTGTGATGGGGTTTTGCATCAACGTAAGAACCCCCACCCCCGCCCCAGTTCAGTGCCTCAGCTCTGTGGTGTCTGGTGGCACCTTCGTAAGAAGGCCCAGTCTTTGTCAGCCTGCAATTAAATCAGAGCCAAAGAGTCTTCATGTTCAGAGCCCAAACTATGCGGTGTTTTAAGAAATGATTGTTCAAGTTTGGTGGGAGTGGGAAAATCCCAAGGTTTAATTGCAGAAAAAGTCACATGAAAGGCATTCAGTGAATTTATCAAGGTCTTCCTTCCTAAAATTCTCTTCTTTATGCCAGGTGCAAAGTGGCTTTAACACTCAGAGGCAAAGTATCTCTTACACCATAAAACACTGTTCTGGGTCAACATGAAGAGGTTTACTAGAGAGAGTGTAAACTTCCCAGAAAGATCAGATAATGGCTCCTTGGCAGGTGCAACCCAGACATCCATGGCTCTGGATGGAAAATCCGTGCGTGACTTGATTTACACAGCAACCATGGAGCCCTGTCTTCGAAATAGGGAGAGAGGAAGGGAGCAAGGGGAGTAGATCTCGATGTGGGATTTCATTTGATCCTAGAAACCACTGTAGACCCTAAGACCAACTTAAATGCTGAAAAGTCTAAGAAGAGGATGGCAAACGAATCTGCAAGTGGAAAGGGCAACTTAAACACCAAATAGCCATAGAAGAAAATGCCCTCCGTAGCACACTCTTCGGACTTGCAAGCTCTCAGAGTCTTGAAAGCTGTCGAAAGTGGGGTAAGTAGTATTGCTCCCTTGCAAATGGTCTGGCCCAACACCAATAAGTCACTCACTGAAGCTCCAGCAGACAAAGCAGGTTAAAATGGTGGCTTTGGCTCTACCTGAATTTTCATGACCTTTGAGGAGACCTCCAGGGCTCACGATTACCCCGATCCACTCCCTACCCCCTCACGACACACAGAACCTCAACCAGTACCTCCGTTAGATGGAAATGCCCTCCTTCATTACAACGAGGATTTAATGCAATAAAACAGCTCTTCAAAACAACTGCACCTCAGCTTTCCTTAGTTTCTTCTACTTTCTTTTGAAATTTCAGGTGGGATGCATAGAAAGACTGACCTAGTCTGTGTGAAAGATGTGGTTAAAGAGGCAGAAGGAGAGAAGGAAAGGATATAAGATTCATAAGTCTTCCAATACTAGATTCACAGAAAAATCCCTTCTCCAACCTAGAATATAAATTGTCACCACATACATATGGTTGTATGTGTATGTATGTATGTATGTATATGTGTGTGTATATATATATGCCACCATATATATGTATTTGTATAGGTAGTGGTATCAGTGGAAAGCAAGTAGGGCTAAAATTAACTAAAGGATAGAGCAAGACTTTGAGGAAATGAAAGATCTTTCCTTTGGCCCTGGGAAATCAAGAGTCTACGAGATAATGATTTATCCCTCTGAGAATTCTGGTTAGAATTCTTAGTTCCATTCTCTTTTCATTTTTCTTTTAAAGGAAAAAAAAATGAAGAGGTAATACATGTGCATGGGACATTCTAAATAAATCCAAAGGGCACACAATTAAACGTAGTCTCCTTTCCATGAGTATCTTCCAGGAAAAGCCACCTTTGTCTTGAAACCCAGGTTTTGGATGTGGAGCTAGATGAAGAAAGACCATGCCAGCTGCCTCAATGCTCTTCAGACAGCTGATGACCCAGGGCAGGCAGTTTATGGGGTCATTCCACAGCCTACGGCAAGGGGGGGGACTACAGTTTACTGAGTGCCATGAATCCTACATTTGTTACTGCATTTAACCAACAACACCATGCGAGGACCAGCTATTTATTGGTGCAGCTCAGTGCAAAATTAAAAATTAAGAATTTCAAGATGGTGCTAGCAAATCAGCAAACCAAGTGCGGGGCCCTTCGTGAACACACAGATTGCACACCCATGAAACCAGCCCTGAACCACATATTGGGGGAGTGTTGCTATCACCAGTGAACAGATGAGGGAATGAGGCCCAGAGAGGCAACATGACTCGTCTGAAGTTGTTGGGCCAATGAGGGCCACAAACCATATTCAAACCAGGCGTGTTGGACCCAAAAGATTGCAGTCTGTCTGCAATCTTGAGCAGCTAAGCCTCTGAACTTTTCAACGCCGTCTTCCTGGGCCAATGGGGCAAATCCCCTGCAGTAATGTTTGTATGGCACACGTAGCAAGGGGCCTGCCTGAGAAATGTTTAGGGTGATCAGCACATTATAATAATTCAAACCGAATTATAATTCTTATCTTGGATTATGAAATGCCTTTCAGAGTGCAATTTCACAGATGAATCGAGTTTATTTATAATAAGCATGTCTAGTCAAAATAGGAGAACTACTTAACATTATAATTAAAACTGATACATATCTAGTTGAAAAACTATCCAGTCCCTAAAACACTTCCATAGGAGATGGCTACATACTTTGGCACAAAATCTCTCAGCCCCTTCCAAAGCATTTCATTTTTTATTCCAGAAGGGAGATTGTAACTTTTCCCACAATATCATATCAAACAAAAGTGCAGTATTATGCATTCAATAAGCTTCAGCACCGGGCAGCCTGGGCATCAATTGCACTTGTGTTGTAAGCTGAGACTCAAGGAAACATTTATTTATTTAAAATAGTTTTGCCCATAAGTTAGACAAACAGCAATATTTCATTTCACTGTGTTTTAAGACAGCTCTGTAGACAGAAATCCCGCAGACCGAGGGCTATGATCATGCTTACATCTGCAGACAGATTTAATTATTATTTTTCTTTGAAGTCAGATAGCCACTGAGAATTTTACATGTGAACCTAGTTCACTGGAAATGGCCTATAGATACTGACTATGGAAAGCCATACGACTCTTTTTCATTATATTTATTATTTTCTCTATAAATTTGGCCAAGAACATAGCGACTCTCTGGTGGCAGATCCAGGAGCGGGAGCTGGTGGCCGACAGAGTCTTGGGAGTTGTTTCCGGGAGACACAGGCAGGGCAGATGGAGGAGAGGGAAGATGATGTGTGAAGATAGGAAGAGTTTGGAGTTATCTCTTAGGGGTGGCCCCAAAGGTCTACTGGCCCCACTGGCAAAATCTCCAAAGCAGTTTTTACAATGTCACTATTGATTATATAAAATATCAAAAGCTCTTCTTTAGGACCAACCTAAATGTTTCACTGATTTCTTTCATTTTATATATAATTAGCATCATCTTTCAATGCTATTGTTAGCGGAAATGAGCTAGACCAGTGCTTTTCAAAGTGTGGTCGTTCCAACCCAGCAGCATCAACATCACCTGGGCACCCACTGAATCTTTATCTCTGGGATTTGGGCCCAGAAATCTGTGCTTAACAAATTCTCCATTTTATTCTGACATGGGCTAAGTTTTGGAGAACCACTAAGCTGGAAAATGAGTACCAGGATTGGGGTGGATTCTCTGGAGAAGTAAAATTTCGGTGATGACTAAATTCCGTCACAAGGGGAAACCCTGCCTGGCCTCAAACCAAGAGGCTTTCCTTCTGACGACAAGGAAGGATGCTGAATTACACCTTCTATTGGTTTTCCACGTACCCTAAAAGCAGGTGTGTTCTAAAAGTAGATATAGTTTCTGTTTTTAAATCAAAGGTCACGGGTTCTGTAACAGGGATGTATCAAAAGTCTTAGGTCTCCTCCTTCACTCTACCTTCACAAAGGGAACATCTGAAAATTGCCTGACATTCCTTACTCCCCTAATATTCACGTTTAATTGGTCTTTGTGGAACCACATCTTTTTAAAGTTCTTCAGATGACTCTAATACACATTCAGGGTTGAGGACAGTTACTACAGGCGTATGGTATTCCTTCTACTAATTTTAACATTGTTTGGTGACTTTTTGAGTAGATATCTGAGATTTACATCATCCCTTTACTGCAAAGGAAATCTGGGCTCTAATCCTATCTGAAAGTCCTTAGAAAAGTCCCTTTTCCTGCTCTGGGCCTCAGTTTCCCTCTCTGTCCATTGGGGATCCTGCCAACAATGCTCTTTGGTTCTATGACTGATAGGTGCCTCCCCCATGGCCCAGAGGCTTCACAGATGGGAGCCATACTGGATGCTGGTGCTGGCCATCCCCACGGAAGGAGAGCCCAGGAGGAGAGAAGGCTTAGTCCTTACCTGCCACCACACCAAACGTGTGTGAAGAGGGAATGATTTAAACATCCCCAGGCTCCCTCTACCACCCTGATGTGTGGCAACAAGGATGCTCTAATATTGATGAATTATTTGCTGAGACCTCAGTGGTCCCAAGACGCCACCCCATCAGGGCAACCCGGGGGCTCTCAATAATTAGCATCCCCATTCGGGCTTCTGATCTTTTAAGACCACCTGCCTTACACCCTACTGAGTCCACTCAACCAAGGACTCGTGTCAGAAGGCCTCCGAAGGAGGAACTGTGCCTTACGCTCTGCTGAAGTCTCTATTAGGTGCTATTCCTTGCCTTTAACAAATGTTCAACAAAGAGTTAATGAGTCAACAAATAAATAAATAATGAGTTCTATTTTTAAGCAAAAGGTGGATGAAAATAGCTGATAAGGTTGACGATGGTGATGGAGAAAACCAATGTTTGCTGAGGACACTCAGCGTTATGTAGCTATACACCCCTCACTTAATCCTCATAAAAGCATATGAGGTGGGCACTATCATTACCAGCCTCATACAGCTGAGGAGACTGGTGCCAAGGAGGTAATGGGACTTGCCTAAGGTCACCAAATAGTGGCTGTAGTGGGGATTCCAACCAAGCCTTGTCTGACTTGGAAGGTCTACTGTTATGCAGCACAATCAAATCTCTTTAATGGTTCTCAAGAACCTACTGCTTCTCTTGGTACGTTCCTATCCAACGTTTAAATAGAATTATAGATCTATAAATATTTGTGCCCAGATTCTGTGGCAGCCCTACTTGAAGTCCTAGAGTCAAAAAGATGGATGATGTACTTCCACCATCAAAGACCTCATAATCTTTTGGTGAAGGCAGTCATGTATACCACTACACAATACATTTACAGTTGGAAGTATGAGCAAAGAAAGGAGGAGGCCTTTGATTTGCCTACGTTGGGGTCTCACAAAAAGCCAGCAAGTTCAGGTGACTAATCTTAATGTTGGACAGCTATCCTGTCTTGCAGGGGAACACTGATGTCATACAAAGAAAGACAAGAATGGATACACATACATGCATTCACAAACATCAGCACATAGATTATGTTTCATATATAATATTTTTAGGTTGGCACAGTTATAGAACTGAGTTAAATATTTAAGAACTTGTTAAAAATCCCAAAATGAATCTATACTTTATCAAGTATCCTAGGATTCTTTAAGTTCTGCCAAGATTGGGAGATACAAATATAGCTAAAACGGAGTTCACATCTCCTCATTTTCAATGTACTCGTAATTTTCAGGATATCATTTTTTTTAAGATTTTATTTATTGGGGCACCTGGGTGGCTCAGTCGGTTAAACGTCTGCTGCTTAACCGACTGAGCCACCCAGGCACCCCCAGGATATAATTTTTAAGAAGTACAATAGAATCCCTTTACTGAATTCAGTGTTGAAATTCTACCTACTACATGTCAAAATGTATACTTAAGACATAACTTCTTATAGCTAAAACCCTGGTATAATAATATTACTACAGAACCTTTTTAACGCCCCCAATCCAACACATGCATGCACGCATGATTACATGGTGCCTAAGCACATATGTTCAAAATTTGTTTGTTGAATGACTCCATGAGTACAGCCATTCCTAAGATGGTCAACAATTCCTCAAGAACAGCATTCTAGAAGAAAACCATATCCAAATCACTATGCCTTATCTAAGCCATGCATGCAAAACTATGGGCCTGCTGTCACAAATATGATTTCCTCTATTTCTTTCAGCAAAAGCACCTAAAAGTGGGACTCTTTTTTCAACACTCAACAGTCATATTTACTGGTCACTATGTATTCCCGGCTAATCCAGATTTCCAAGTGTACCTTTGTCTTTCCCCAAGTGCCCTGTCTGTTTACAATTTCCAAACATTTTTACAGTGCAATTAAAGAGGCCTGCATTAACATCAAATATTTATACCTCTGTGATTCTGATTTACAGAACTTGGCTTTGGAGTAAAACTGCTTCTGTTAATCAGCTCTAAGGGGACTTTGTCCATCTCCCCTTGGAGGCTGGCATGACAACGGACCAAGTCTGTATGCCTCCTGTACACCTGCCCTAAAATGACACCAATGGGATCTCATGGTCTGACACCAGAGCCTTCCTTTCATGGCTGGGGTTTTGAAGGAGTAAGCAAGGTGGAGTGTGGGAGCAATGCTGGCCAAAAAAGCATCTCTGAGTGAGTCTCCGAGGCTGTAGGACGCAAATACACTCTACTCAGCCCTCCACTGCAGCCTCAGAGGGTTGGCCAGCTGCTATAAATCAGGCCAGTTAGAGTCAGTAAGGCTCGGTTCTGGAATGTGGGCTTAAAAGAGAAATTTTTCTTCTGTAATATTTACTGAGAGAGTAATCATCATATAATAATCTCCTTCTTGCTTCAATATCAATTTGAAAACAGACTCCCTTTGGCTCTAGTAGGAAGGCCTTAGATCCTATGGATTTGACTCATTAAAATGGTTTAATTGGGATTCTTCCTCTGGGAAATGACAGAAACCCGTTTATTGGCTCAAACACAGTTGTGGGGACTTGGGCGCTCTCTGTCTCTCTCTCTTTGCCTGCATTTCCCTCTATGTGGCCTCATTTGAGGCGGAGTTTTCCTATGCAGTGACATGAGGGTCACTAGCATTTATAGGCTGATGGCCTATTCTTTTGGTAAATCCAACAGACAGAAATACCTCTTCCCAACCAAAATTCTAGAACTGAGTCTCACTGTTTCTGGCTGGCCTGGCTTGGGGGAAATTATCAACGCTATCCAATCATAGGAGCCAGGGCCAACATATCGCTCAGATTGGCCAGACCTGGATCTCATGCACATCCTGGGCGAGGGGTTGCACTCAACCCCACCACAAAGCAGGAACTAGGGGCGCCTGGGTGGCTCAGTCAGTTAAGCATCCTGCTTCTCCCTCTTCCACTCCCCCTGCTTGTGTTCCCTTTCTCTGTGTCAGATAAATAAATAAAATCTTTAGGGAAAAAAAAAGCAGGAACTAAAACTTGGGAAGAAGATAGGAAAATGATTCCTGGGCAGACAAAGCAGACCAAGAGAGAAGGAATTTGTCCTTACATAACCTTCATGGTAAAAATCCTGGTCCAGGTGTAGATAGGCTTCAAACAGTATGATTATAGCTTACTGTCTATTGTCAAAAGATAATTTTTTTTAAAAAGAGAAAATCATGCCTCTCATCAGTGAACACATGACAAAATTTTTATTTAAGTCATTAAACAAAATGAGGGAACAATGGAGATGTCACAACCAGTTCAAAGGAGGACCCAAAGAACAGCCACATTTTTAGATTGGGAAAATTGAGAAGAACCTGTATAGGGATGCAAAACCGCCTGTTCTCCGGTGACAGCGAGGGAGGGCTGCCCCCCTGCCCAGCAGGAGGAAGTTGTGTGGCCACAGAATTATTCGCATTCCCACCAGTTAGTTCTCTGTACCTTACAACTGAAAGGCAATGAATGCCACAACCAGAAAACCCAGAGGGTCTGTCCCAAATAATGTGGTTTTCCACTAGAGATACCTGTCATATTTTTTGCTTATTCCAAATTTCCCTATAGTCTCCGCTCAAAGGAAGATGATTCTCGATCATTAAATAAGGCTGGTCTCCTTAGCTCTGGCCTCATTATTTACATAGGCTCAGCAACAGTGTTAACTTATCCTGTAAGTTTTCTCCAGTTTGTTTTGCTGGAAGTTTCCATATGAAATATTAGATTAAAAGCCTCTGTTATTTGCTATCCAAGCCCCAAGAAACTCTCTCTACCAGATTTTACCTACGTGCAGTACCTATACATTTTGGTGAATTGCTCCTTGCAAAATAGTCAAAATTTCTTGGCCTACCAAGGAAGTATCCTTCCTTAGCCCTGGGAGCCTGTAGGCTGAGTACCAGGCTGCCAGTTTTCCTGGAAGGACTTCCTAAGCATTGGCTCCAGAAAGTCAGTCTTAGTTCCTTAAAAGCCATTGACCATGCCTGATGAAATGAACATCATTATCAAACGTGACCTGCCAGGCAAGGCCTTGATTTCATAACCAAGTTTTCTAATCATATCCTGATAAAATAACAACTGAGTCTTACGGAACCTCTGCAAGTAACTGTATGGCCGTGACAAGTAAGGATGCTCCGTGAGAGTTTATGATTCCGAGAAAGGGATGCGAGGGAGAATCATACATTATTTTTTTAAATGTTTCATTTTTAGTTTTTCAAAGCAGTCTACTGAACTCTAAGGAGCCACCAATAGCCTAGCAAGAAAGAGAATGGGCTTCCTTTTATATTTAGAAAATAAAACCGTAAAATAGCCTCAGCAATATTACAAATAAATAACCCCAGTAAAACTTCGGTTCATTCAACCCATGCTTGTTCTGCTGGATCTTGGGTGAACAATCTTATGAAGTCATCTGCTTTTCAAATGAAAAAGGAAATCCTGACTCTGCCCACTGGAACGGTCCGAAAGGTGCTTAAGCATTGCCATCAGAAGCCTGCACGCCCAGCATTCCAGTCTTTGAAGTTTCAATAGTTGGAAGTACCTGCTACCATCTTTTTCCAAGGAGCTCTCAGATGAGCCTTCTTTGTTTATATCCTTTGGTGAGCAGAGATCTCTAGCCTGGAGCTGGTGGCGGAGGCTTCAGGCACGCATCAGAGCTAAACACACACACACACACTATCTGCAGATGACGGTGGCTTCAAACAGCTGTTGTTAATTTATCACTGATCGTTTCCCAAAGTGAAAGATCTGACAAGAGTTCATGGCAAGGAGGAGGCAACGAACAAGGAAATTTGGCTGCTTCTGTGTTGAGCAAAACAAAACATAAGGTAATAATGTCATTGCAAAATATTGTATTTAAGGATGATTCAGTCTATTTTCGAAGAATGCTCAGGAAATGTTACAGTAAGTGTTACATTGACTTACAAAAGTAGTTGAACATAATTTTTTTTAAAGATGTATTTATTTATTTTAGAGAGAGAGAATGTGCGCATGAGCAGGGGGAGGGGCAGAGGGAGAGAGGCAAGCAGACTTCCCACCCGCTAAGAATTGAGCCTGATCCTGTAATCATAACCTGAGCTGAAATCAAGAACTGACTCAACCAACTGAGGCACCCAGACTCCCTGAATGTAATTTTTTTATAAAGGGAAAAATTCTTGAGCTGTAGCATGTAATATTTGTGAGATATACGGAAGTGTGTGTATCAATTAACAAGAATAAGCCAGGCATATACTAAGAACATACCAAGAATATCAAGTCAAGATATCCAGTAAGTCTGGAATATGGCCAAGACACGTAATTTTATACAACTCTGTAGTACATTCCCAATCCTAAACCATTGCCCTAGAAAATGCTAGATTTGAATTAAAGTCAGGTAATGACTCAGCAAGCATGTTAAATCATAACTAAAATCATGGCTGATAATATTATACTATCATGGCCTAGTATCTTCAGGACTCTGATCAACAGAAACCTGTCACGGAGAGTGAAGACACTGACAAATCGCTAGGAACTTCCCATACGGTGTACAATTTCTTCTTTTAGAGAGAGGAGAAAGAAAGAGCATGCAGGGAAGGGGCAGAGGGAGAGGGAGAATCTTAAGCAGGCTCCACGAGCCTGAGATCATGACCTGAGCCGCAACCAAGAGTCAGACACTCAACCGACTGAGCCACCCAGTCTCCCCCAGTGTACAATTTCTGAAATAGGTAAATTACTAACACCTGATGCGGATTTAACATAGAGGAGGCTAAGCATCTCTTCTGACTCGCTAATCCTTCCCATGCAATTCATCGGTAGTAATATTTCAAATAAGCCTAATTATTTCTAGCACCTTCCTTCTTTATAAGGTGAAGGAACAATTCTTTGTGATTTTCCAGGGAGCTTGTAAGAAATCGCAAAAATAGTTTTAGATGCAAAAGATAACTTGGAGGTTTTATCTTACCTTAGTTTTTATGCTTAGGATATGATTTTGCATGGGCAATCATCAAAAAAGTTGTCAAAGGAGATTCAGACACTTGGTGAAGCTAGGACCACAGATATCTGAGGCACTATACTTGGTTACCCATTAGTTCAAAGAGATGATCAAGCATCAAAAAAATAACCATAGATAATGACATGACTGTAAAGAACCAAGAACCCTTAACTCTTTCATAAGTGAGGAATATTTGTTCTCTTAAATGATCACGAACTCAATATCCAGAACAGAGCATTGAAAATTACTTCAGTAAAACACAGAATCTTTGTTATTTAGGCAGATTACACGAAGAAAGAATAACCCTCTATTACCGGTAAAAACAGTAAATGAAGGAAATACATCCCCAAAAATCCTAAAACCTTTGCTAAGATTTTAACACACTTCAAAGATTTTCGGACTCAGGTTTTATATATAAAACCAGGGTAAATAGAATTCACTTTCCAAGTTTTGTTCTTTATTAGACCCTTTCAGTCTGAGGAACAAACTGATACTTTAGGAGATCACAGAGGGTCTGCGAGGCCACAGCTGATTTCATAATAACACTAGGATGGTATTCATGTGCCATATGTTCATCACCGCTAGCTCCAAATGAATCAATAAATAAGTATTTAAAAATGCTATCGGTTTTAATTTCAAGGATGTTGAGTATACGTAGTTAACAACCTACAAGAACCACAGCTCTTCAGGGCCTAAATAAGTTTAGGGAACATAAGAGTGTCTGGAGAAGAAAACAAACCTGAGAACCACTACTTGAAGACAAAATTCTTGTCCTTGAAAAACAGAAGCTTGTCAGCAGTTATATTTCTCTGTGACTGTTGTTCTTTTTTTTTTTTTTAATTTTATTTTATTATATTATGTTAATCACCATACAGTACATCCCCAGATTCCGATGTAAAGTTTGATGCTTCATTAGTTGCGTATAACACCCAGTGCACCATGCAATACGTGCCCTCCTTACTACCCATCACCAGTCTATCCCATTCCCCCACCCCCTCCCCTCTGAAGTCTTCAGTTTGTTTCTCATAGTCCATAGTCTCTCATGTTTCATTCCCCCTTCTGATTACCCCCCTTTTCTTTATCCCTTTCTTCCCCTACCGATCATCCTAGTTCTTATGTTCCATAGATGAGAGAAATCATATGATAATTGTCTTTCTCTGCTTGACTTATTTCACTTAGCATTATCTCCTCCAGTGCCGTCCATGTTGCAGCAAATGTTGAGAATTCGTTCTTTCTGATAGCTGAGTAATATTCCATTGTATATATGGACCACAGCTTCTTAATCCAGTCATCTGTTGAAGGGCATCTCGGCTCCTTCCATGATTTGGCTATTGTGGACAATGCAGATGAACATTGGGGTGCATATGGCCCTTCTCTTAACTACGTCTGTATCTTTGGGGTAAACACCCAGTAGTGCAATGGCTGTGTGACCGTTGTTCTTAATATAGTCTCAAATATTTATATTAATTAAAACTTTAATCAAAGTAACTAACTTCCATTTCACGGAGAAAAATGAAGGGTAGATAATTAAAAACTGTTCATATCTGGCACACATGAACATTCAATGGCCACTCATGTCCCTTATTCCCTACCCTCAGTGGCAAAAATAAATGCATTCATTAACTTAGCCCAAGTATATAGCATCTCTGTAGCATTTCAAAACAGCAAAAAAAGCAAAAACCTATAAACTTGAAATTATGCTTAGTAATCCACGCCTTAGCATTTTGTCTTAGTTAGAAATGATCGACATATCAAATACTATTCATTAATCAACTCAATTACTAGACCCAGGTTTTAAGTTACCTAAAGATCTTGGAAATTATCTTCAAGCTGATATACTACAAAATAGAATTACTGTTGAAAGAAATCGTTCATGAGAATGGTTCCATTTTGTTAAACACAAATCTACATTTCCATTTTTCAGAACATTAAACATCACATAAGAACAATGTTACATTATTTGATCAACTTGTGTAAGTTTAAGAAAAATCCTGAGTATAATAAACATGTTTGCTTGCACCGTAACTGACACTGATGAATAAGAAAAGATTTGGTGATTTTCATTATACAAAAATTATTAAACTAGTCTTCTCTGCCAAAGATTTACCTTAATTGTGTGAATTTCAATTATTAAAGTATTTCTGAGTTAGTTTCTGTAAGAATATTTTTCTTTTAAGTCTGGAACCCTTAAAGTATCAGAATTTCAATATTCTGGGAATATGTAATGTACACGTGTGTGTATTTATCTCTATAAACCAATCAGAATAGAACTCCTTTAAGATATTTTACAACCTAATTTATTAATATCCCCTAGTGATACGAAAACATTACCCACTCAAACACTGGGAGGCAAAGACCTTTCTGAATTACACACAAACAGACACAGAGACAGATAGAAAACTTAGTGCCTCACTTCTGCAATTTCAGCCACAGATCAAGAGAAAATATGGAACACAAAAACTCACCAGTCTGGATATCAAGGAGCTGTTCTCCTTTCCAGTAGGCACAAATTTTTTATTTGATTTGAGCTCAAAATAGATAAACAACAAGGAATAACCAGCAAGATTCTGTCATCTCTCACTGGACAGAGACTAGCTCTTCATAAACCATTAGTCCATACACAGAAATCACAAATGGTCTGACGACAAAACTAAATTTCAATCATTGTTGCCCCCAGTGGGGAAATAACTTATTGGCCACAGACAAACCAAAAGCTAAAAAATAAACAAAATCAGCAGAGAAGACAGTTAAAATTGGAGAAGTAGAGTTAGCAAAGTACTCTTGCCCATTTCATTCACCTGATTCAGACTAAGAGCTAAAAAGAAAAGGTGTACATGGGCATCAGCAGCCCGTGAGGTGTGCCACTCTGGAGGTGAAGCTTAATCAGCTCTTTCCAGTGAATCCACTGGGCATCTGAAAAGATCTTTCAAGCTACTGAAATATAATTTCCAGACAAAGGTGAAGCCATGACTCGTACAAATATAAAATGAACGAGTGTCAAATACTTTAACTCCTTATTAAATGAGAGAACTAGCAGATGTCACAACTGATTCAAAGGAGAATCCAAAGAAGAATCCTACATACAGATGAGGAATATTAAAATGAACTTCGGGGGCACCGGGCGCAGTCCGTTAGGTGCCAGCCTCTTGATTTTGGCTGCAGTCATGATCTCAGGCTCATGAGATCAAGTCCCACATTGGGTTCTGCGCCCACCGTGGAGCCCACTTGAGAGTCTCCCTCTGCCTCTGTCCCCCCCCCCCACCACGCACTCTTTCTCTAAAGTAGGTAAATAAAACGAACTTGCAAATAGATACAAAAGTGGCTTCTCCATGGAGGTGATGGCCATGGTGATGAGTGTGTGGGGGTGTTGTTTCTCCCCTGGATGGAATTCATTTACATGCCCATAGACAAGAATCATTTGTACTGCCATTGGTTCTCTACAATTTAACCAGCCATAAAATAGTTCAACGGCAACAAAAGACTAGAATCAGATAGACGAGTGTCCTTTACACAATGCATTATTTTCCACTGGAGACACCCAGTAATCTTTTTTCCTTAGTCCAAATTTCCCTACACTATGAATGCGGACAGACTCTACCTGCCTTTAAGAAGTGGTGTGTTCCTGTGGTGTCTGGGCGGCTCAGTGGGTTAAGCATCTGCCTTCGGCTCAGGTCATGATCCCAGGGTCCTGGGAAGGAACTGCACATTGGGCTCCCTGCTCAGCGGGGAGTCTGTTTCTCCCTTGCCTTCTCCTCCTACCCTCACTCCTGCTCTCTCTCTACTCACTCTCTCTCTCAAATAAACAAATAAAATCTTTAAAAAAAGAAAAGAAGTTGTGTATTCCTACCCGAAGAATCCCTTCAAATATTTAGATTCTCAGTTGCTGCTAAAGTAGGAGACTGAACTCAATTCAACATGTATTTATACCTCCTACGTACAGTGTAACATGCTAGGCTCTATTTTAAGGATTCAAAAATAATAAGATATGGAAACTATGCACAGTTGTGCTCAATAACACCATGCTTAATTTACTGCATAAAGGTTTGTTATCAGTCATCTAATGCTGTGTAACAAAGCACCCAAACGTGGTTTAAACAATAAACATTTACTTAGCTCATAAATGTATGGGTTGACCAGGAGTTCCTTCTGGTAAGGTCTGGCTCAGTGGACTGCAGCTGGAATTCCTCATGTATCTGAAGTTACTCGGTAGACTGGGTGAGGACTGGCTTTATGCACGTCCTCCCCTGGGATGACTCTACTCCATGTGGTCTTTCATCCTTCAACAGGCAAAACTGGGCTTATCCACATGGTGTCAACGGTAGGCAAACAAGAGTGTGAGCAGAATCATGCAAGACCTCTGAAAGCAAGGCTGTGTCTCTTGCATTTTGTTGGCCAAAGCAAGGCACAAGCCCCGACCGGATTCGAGGGGTATGGGAATACAGTCGACCTCTAGATTTGAAGAGTGCATTGCCAGGACATGGATACGGGAGGAGAAAATCAGTTAATTAATGCAATTCATCTACGATAGGCCCTTAACTTACTTATAAGAGTTCACTCTCTAGGGCAGGAGGGAGCCATGAGATAAATACCTCATGCACAAAGTGGACTTTGATAGGTGCTGTCCTAGAGGCCCATGCCACCGACACAGAATGGCAGAGAAGCCAAGAGCTGAGTTGAAAGTATCTGGGAAAGCTTCACAGGGGTGTGGCTGATGGTAAATTTTGAAAGATACACAGAAGCTTCCTTCCAGGCAAGGGGGAAGGAGGGTTGAACATGGCTGAGGGGGGTCTGACAGGGCTGGTCACAGAAATAAGAAAGCATACTTCCTCCTCACTTTTCAGGTGCATATTTCTAGACAACAGTCCTGGTGGCATCCAAAAGATGTAGTGTGAGGGGGCTGATCAACTGGGATTCAAATCTTGGTTTTCCCACTGAAAGGGCAAGTCACTTCCTCTCTCTGAATCTCTTTTCTGTCCCTCAGAAAAGCCCTATCCTGATCTGACCACATGAAATATTTTAAAAAGAAAAAAAAATCTTGAGTACGGCCTTGTAAACGAAATTAAACCTCAAATGAGAGCTGGAGATGCAGTGTCTTTAATCCACAAGGAGTTACTATTAACATAAGGTCTCTTTAAATTCGCAGGATGAGAAGCAACAGGAAAAAAAAAATGCAGATAATGTGAACAAGCAAGTCTACGAAGAGGAAATAGGAGTGACCAAAAAAAAACATACTAAAAGGTGCGCCACCACTCACTCCTGATTGGGAGAACACAAACTATTGAATAATAATGTGATACCATTTTTTTCTTCCAAGCTGGCAAAAATTTAAAGGTTGACATTTTTCCTAGAGCTGGAAGGAGAATGAGAAAATGAAACCTGTATATATTGTTGCAGAGGGTCTAAATTGAACAATCTTCTGGGAGGGCTAGTTGGCAGACTGTCTCAAAAATTTAAATTATTTATATTCTGATCCAAAACACTCTCTCTTGCCAAAATGTTTATAGGTGCACACGTGCGTGCATGCGCTCACACACACACACACACACACACACACACAGGGGCATGTATATACATGCAATCATATATATATATATATATATATATATACAGACACACACATACACGCACATACATATCCATCCACCAGAATATTCAGTACTGTTTATAACAAGGAAATTCTGAAGGCATCCTAAATGTCTCTAATTAAACCACATTTTTACATATTGACATGAAAGATATCCACAATGTATTATTAAAAGGAAAAAAGCAAGGGATACCTGGGTGGCTCAGTTGGTTAAGCATCTGACTTTTGATTTCAGCTCAGGTCATGATCTTGGGGTCATGAGATCGAGCCCCACACCGGCTCCACACTGGGTGTGGAGCCTACTTAAGATTCTCTCTCTCCCTTTCTGTCTGCCCCTCCCCCGCCTCTCTCTCAAAAGAAAACAAAGGAAAAAAGCAAGCTGCAGAAAATGTACCCACTATCCTATATATATCAAGGGATGATACTATGTAAAAACCTTTCATGTCCTGTCCACTCAAAGGTTATGATGCCAGAAGGAGATAATAGATACTGAAGTGCCTTGTAAACTGTAAAGTACTTTAAATGTTAAGGCATACATGAATTCAGCTTTAAAAACTTGAAGAAATATAATAATTTATTTCAAAGTTCTACGGCTTCCATTTAGGATGCGCATTTGATTTTCCCCGGGAAATGAGGAAACTGTGTAATAGGAATATTTGGCAAACTGGTTTTGGGTGCATCAGAAATGCAAAAAAAAAGGAAAAAAAAAAAAGGCTCCACTGGACCGATCTAATTTTTCCTTAGGTCAACCACCAGCAGAGATGATACTCACTACCCCCTCTCAGTCCTTCTCTTCCCTGAACAGTTAAACTGGATAACAAACTAATAAAAAATAATTTGGAATCTGGGGCACGATTATGGCCGAGAAAGATGCTGATGATCATTTCATGTGATCAGAGAGAAACCCAAAATAGAGCACTCTTCAATTACCATAATTTCTACTGTCATTGCAATTTCTGTACATAAAAGCATTTGGTCGGAGGCACAACAAATTTATCTGTAAATTACACAATAAAGGGTGGCGAATGGACTTTCCTTTAAAAGAACAAACAGAATCAGTCATTTATGGGGACATCTTCATCTTAACCGACATGTGAGTGCCACCAAGCGCAGACTCCATTATCGCACAAAGTTCTGGAGACTGTCACCCAACCCCACTCCCACCTTCTCCCAAGTTTAATTAAACCAGTATCACACTGAGACTGGAAGGAAAACACAATGATACAACAATAAACAAACATTAATCATGATCATTACATACATTTTATTACATGAAATAAATAATACTGTGGAGCTCTCACCAGCCGATAAAGCTCTTCCTCTTGGATAACATCCTAAGGCAATTGAGGGGTAAAATAATACTAATAATGATAATAATAATTAGTATGAAAAGGAAAAAAGGGGCTTATCACCACATAAAGCAGAAACTGTATCCTCCTTCACTTATATTAATCTCATATTTGCTCGTTTGTGGCTTCTTCTCCCTGAGATAAATGAAAAATAATTTCTTGTTTGTAGCCTAGCTTTGGTGTACGTGATTCAACTCGAATTGCCCCCGGGGCAAGGACAGCCCTGAAGATTCCGTCAATATTCAATCTACACTTCCAAGGTTCCACCAGGAAACAGGGGCAGGGTTCTGAACCCTCGGCTGCATTGGAGTAGAAAGGCGTTTAGCAAGACTCAAGGCGATGGCTTTTGTCCTTGTTTGAGAAAGACCAGGCCCCCAGTCTTGCTCTGTTCAAGTCCTTTTCTGAGCCGAAGACCTCCCTGGTTTGTCTCTGAATCAGGAATGGGCCCCCTTGGGGGAACGCTGTTTTGTTTTTCTTTCCAGAGGGCTTCCTGACCTTCTTTAGTATAAAGACCATGTTGGGAATGCCCACTAAACACATAACACGGCTGTCCAGCCCTATTGTCCTATCTCCATGTGGGAACAACAAGAAATAGGTCCTCTCCTGCAGAGATGCCCATTAAGGGCCACTTCACCAGCCAGACATGAATCCCACTCCGTGGCCTTACTAATTGTCCAGTCCTGAGGTGTTTTGTTGTGGGCCGCCCATGACACCATCCTAGGGAGTCTGTATTAATAAACAAAAAGGATCCAACCTGGCCCTGCAGCCTCCGTGATGTGGAAACAGAGTATTAGCCTAGGAGACATGGAATTGGTCAGGAGGGTGATGGAAGCTCCCCACTTCAGTCTTCCGATGGGAATTTCGGAGGAGGGATCCTTCCGTCTCCTCCAAAGGGAGGAGAAAGGTATTGCCACATGAGGGTTGACTTTTCTACTTCCTTTCAAAAAGTGTTCTCTGACTGTTCCACATCCTCTGATAGAACCAGAGTTTGAATGGCTTACGATTCAGGTACAGGCCCCGATTTTGTGTTTAAAATGCGAGCCGTTGAGAATGTACGCGAGCAGATGCCCTTCTGGATCCGAGGCTCTGGTCTCTTCTGAGGTCTCCTTGGAGTTTGTTGGGTTGGCCGTCAACCCAGTTAGGAAATAGGAGAAGCAGGCTTCTCGGGCCAAGATATCTCTCCCTCATACATGAACTCCTTGGTGAGGCAGCTTGGGAGTCATGCTTGGCCATGCTGGGCTGCCCGTGGGGCTGGCATTTGACACCCAGTGACAGAAGACACACAAGTGTGACTGGGGTTCCATTCTCTGGGCAAGGCAAGCATCTGGCCCATTCTCCCGGAGATTAATTGGAGTGTGGGAGTGTGGCCAGTGGTGAGGAGGCCACTGGAGTTCTCGCCCCTTCCCCGTACAGATGCTTTTGGATAAATAACAGGAGAAGTAATAGGTGAGTGGACATATTCCAAAGACACCCCCCTGCCCCAGTCCCTCAGGGAATGTCGCCTCCCCCTCTGCCAGTGAGTTTCTGGGGCTGCCTCCATCATAAATACTCTGATTAAAATGTAAATTTAGCCAACCTATCAGCTTCCCATTAAGGCGACTCTTTAAAAACGCCGTTAATCAGCTGAAAGATATGTAGGGAAATACCACTCATCAATTGTAACTGCTTATGACAGTTAACAAAGCTTTATATTTGCCCCAAACATGTGCTGATCTATCCATTATGCCAAGGTTCACTCTCACGCTAATTGTACATTTTCTTCTCTAATGCATTTTTGCTGTTATCTCATAGGCTAATGAAAGCCAGGAAATCAATAAATATAAATTATACATGCAAAGAAGGACTGCTGCGAACATAAAGTTTCTAATTAATTGCACTTGATTAATTTATATCCTTTAATTATCTTGCTAAGCCACAAACAACATAAATATCTTTGCAATCTGGTTATTGCTATGTCAGTCATAAAAAAGCAGACACAGTAAATCTATGAAATCTAGCAAACTGCATTGCCAGAAAACATGGAATAGCATAACCCATAAATATTATCGGACTTACTCAAGACACCGATGAATAATTTCAGTGTGACAAATTAACACTAAATATGTTGTATGGTTATTTGACGAAGGTTATAGTGATGTTAGAGCTTTAAACGGCGGATATAGAGTAAGCAAAAACGTGGATTTTACCGATAGGCTTATAAAAATCTGCTCAAGCCGGGGAGGAATGGTGTGAGTAAGGACCCACATGCAAATACCCAGGGCGATTTTGCAAATGAAAGTACTTTCTGCAGGACAAGTTGAAAGGCAAATTGTTAATTACCTTGTTTCTTAGTTTCTCTTTGATAAACTTGGTCAACAGAGAATAATCCCACCTCTTCTGCCAAGGCCAAAATAAAACACGTATTTCAAGCAGCAATTTAAATCTAGGAATTTGACACCAGGTTGGGAATAGGGCTGAATGTTGCATGCTGCCATTGTCTTAAGAGATGTAACTTTTACATGGAAAGTGGCTTCTTTTTATCCATCCCCTACCCCCCTTTTAATTTTATCTGACTCTGCTAAGCCAGCCATCTGTCACTGATCTGAAATCTAATCCTCTCTGTCCACCAAGCTTGCTCTTTGTCTTAGGCCACTGCATATTACCAAGCATCTATATCTACAACTTTCATAAATGTGTAAAAAGAAACTGTATCTGTCCTCAGCTACACTCAGACAAAGACCATCTGTCAGCAACCCCAGCTATTCTTTAAAAAAAGAAAGCATCCAAAGGGATTTGCCCTTTACCAAGTAAACCCACTTAACCCTTCCAATAAGATTAACTGTTATTTGTTTCCATTAAATAAAAATGACCACGCTAATATACGTTTAATAGTTCTGTAACAGTTGCAGAAAGATCAGCTCTCATGTGGCTATCTCTTGTAGATAAAACATGCACACATATAAATACTGGAATTATGACGGCAATAAGATAACCTATATGGCAGAAGGATGTTTTCACTTCCTTCCCCTCATTCTGGGGCTCTGAAAGAGAAGCAAACATAAAATATAGAAGCTAGAAAGTACCACACTCTCCCTGGTCTTCTCTTTTACAGTAAAGAGCACTTCCAGATATAACGTATGGCTGAATAATACAATTATTAAGACTCAGAGGCCATCCTCTGACTTCTGCCCTGTTATCACTGCACATTCCTGTAGACAGTTTTATAGCTGTTAGGCTACACATTTCCAAACTCTAGATACGTAAGCTCTACAAATAGACGCTTACTAAGTATCACTGTAATTACGGCAAATTTGCTGGAGGAGGGAAAGAACTGCTGTTGAGTGACACCAAGGTAGAGCTGCACTAACGTTTGGGGATTTCTGTCTCTTACTTTCATCCTAGATTGCCAAAGTCGTTTGGCTTAGCATTTCCGAAGTGAAATAAATAATGCATTTGTGCCAGTGGAAAAGCCCAGGCGAATTTTTCACATGTTTATCGGGTGTCTCTATGTTTATGGGCACATTATTCCAGAATAGCTGCGCAGTGAAGGTCTCATCCTCAAAGTAGGAAGGCCAAGTTCTGCCTACAGGTGTATGCACTTTTTAACACAGGCTCAATTTCCCAACAGCTCCTGGGGCCTTCACAGTACCCTCTACGTGCTCAGAACTCCCTGTTCTGCCTCGTGGGGGGGGGGTTGCCAGGCTGACGGAACCAGGTATTTTTGCTCATGACTGGGGCTGGGTGGGCAGATGAGCCAGGGGACGGGAGGCAGGGTACACGGCAGACTCTACCTGCCTTGATCTGGCATTCCTCAACTCTCAGTTTGCTGAGGATCAAAACATAATTGTTTCTGGAAGGTGTTGGGGGAGGTGGGGGGGGGCAGGGAGTGGGAAACTAGGAGGCAGAAGAAATGGCTTTGTTTTTCCCTCCCGCTGAGCTTCTAGGTTTTCTCCCTTAAAACATTTTACACAGTCGTGACGACTCAGTTTCATGGGAAAACCCAATCGAAAGATTCCCAATCCCAATAGATGCACTTGGCATGTGGCAATCCGTGTCTGCATTCCTTCTCTCTGGAGCTGGGACTGTAAGGAGCTTTGCTTTCCCCAAACCCTCAGGTGTGTGCCGCAGACCCCCAGCCGGCGCTCAGCCTGCGGGGGACCTCGGTGCTGGGGGCGGCCCTGGAGGCCCCCCCCGCCTCCCCCGGGGCTTCCCTTCCCCCTGGAGACCTCAGCTCCAGGACCCGGATGTCCAGCTCTGTGCCCAGCAGGTAGCTAGGGCGCCTGGTGCCATCTCAGTCGGAGGGGAGGAGTCATGTGCTGTGTTCAAAGTGGATGTCGCAGTCTCTAAGGAGACAGGTAAATCTCCTGATGCTGGAATCAGATTGGTGAGGAAGATCTGCTCCTGATGCAAGTCGCCTGCCTCCGGGCTTCTCGGAGGTAATGAAAAAACCGCCCATGACAAGTATGGCCCCTGCATGTTCCCCTGGCTGATGGTTGGAAAAATACCAATGCGTCCAGCAGGGAGGAAGTATGTATCTCCCACTGGAGTTCACTAGATTTGTCATTTTCGATTTAATGCACCTAGGTAGCAAGTCGACTCGCTAGGTTTGACTGCAATTACCTTATCTTTCCTATTTTTAGTGACAGGACCAGATTATTTTAAGTGCATTTTATAGAAAACCCTTCTTTACTGAAGTATAAAGACTGTAATAAAGACAATACAATGTTTTGAAACTGTTTTAAATCCTTCACTCAGCGTTGCTTCTACAGATTTAACATGTAGGGGTTCTAATCTTACTGCTACTAATTAGAGCTTTAGTGTAATTGTGCCAACAGGGTGCTTGGCATAATAATTACTATTGAGAGATTCTGGTGGTGCAGTAACATGCCTACATAATGCAGATATGTCTAGTATTACAGTGCAGTCACCTTTGTATGTTGACTCAAGTTGGATTTTAACCAAGTAAGGGGTTATTTTGCCTTTATAATAAAGCTTAAAAGGCATATACATATGTATGATTTAGGTATCCATTTTTCCTCTTTGAGTCTTTTGAATATTAATTAGCAGGAACCTCAGAAGGCAACAGGGACACATTTTGTTTCAAATATCTCACAATTTGGGGCAATTCGCTCCGTGAGCAGGCTCGTGCATGCTCGTGGGGCGAAGAGTCTATTTTGATGCAATGGTGCGCTGAGCCTCCATGCCTCCCAGGTGAGGCTCTCCCTCCCGAGAAATCCTGCCTTGTTGTGACAAGCAGAGAAAGGAATTGGAGGCTCTGGGCCCAACCAGGAGCTGAATCTGGAAGGGATTTGTGTGTCTTGCTTTATAGCAGGAGTCTCTGAACACATTTACACCGTAATTCTCCAGCACTCTCATCTCTGAAAATGGAAGGCAACATCGGGGAGAGAGAGTGCTACCCCAGCCTGGGTGGCCTGGATTAGAATTATCCCTGGTCCTTGCTGCTTACTGTAAAGGCAACCATCTGAAAAGACCTGTGGGGGTGTCACCGGTAGGGGTGGGAGGACTATATGTACTACTAGCCCTTCTACCCTTGGGACGAGACCCCGAAATTGGGCAGGTGGCCTCAAAGGCTCCCCTGGATTTATCAGGCAAGTCGCAAGGGTCACGCTGGTTGGTTTCACTTTTCATGGTGCCCGAGTGTAGTGAGCTCTGGGCAACGCTCTGTGCCCGGCATGGACACTCTCTGCTGCCGATGCTCTGGGCACAGGAGGGTGCGGAGACTCCGTGGACGGGTACTGGAACATTCTTACGCACAAACACAGGCGTACTGGGTTTTGTTTTGGCACATGTGAAAGAGTTTCTACAAAACTGATTTCGCAGAGCAATAAGTCACCTAAGAGGGTGTCACCAGCCATTTAAAGTGCACTACAGAGGCTTCTTAATGTAATAAATACATTGGAAAGGTAGTGTGTAATGGCCCAGAGCCTGAACTATAGCTCCATTTAGCTCCGACAGCCTTGTTTTTACTGCCCCTTAGTGCCTCACTTTTAAAGTGACAGGAAACCAATTTCTGATTGCAAATCAATGGGTTAGGATGTCACCTCTGGAATTCAGAGGTGTACAGTGAATTCAGCTGTAAATCCAAGGCGTCACCCGCGATGCTAGGAAATGGGAGGTCAGGGGACTAAGACGAGTGCTTTATACAACACGAATGGAAATACGTTTGTTAATGAGGCACTTCATAACTCTGTTTCGGGGGGAACTCCCAGGTATCCCCAGCCTGTCATTCATCTCTCCTCACTGGCCCCGGAGTGGGCAGGGTGGGTTTGCCACAGGCCCCGAATGTGGCAGTAAAATTTCCATTTTACCGTGGAGGCTGCAGACCTTCCCCGGGCTGATGCACGAGCAGGATCCCTTTCTCCCTGGACTTCCGGAGCCTTCCCTCATCATGTTCACCAAAACTGTATATGTTCCTGTCATGCAAGATACCTTTTGATGAGCCCCCTTTTTTCTTTAAGCTTTTAAGATAATCTTAGAGAAATCATCAAGCTATAAAAAGAAATCAATAAAAACAGAAAAGGTTCCCATCACCCCGAAAAAAATCCATAACTTTTGCATTTTAATAGAGACGCTACAGGACCAGACCCTTCATTTTCTTTCTGATGTGTTCCTTTGATTTCCTTCGTATCTCTCAGGCCTCTTGACTTTCTTGAGAAAGGGATTATTGAATTGTGTGTCTCCCTCAGATGTACTTGATCACTCAAGTATCTGTACTTAAGAATGTTAGAGTCTGTTCAGCTGTTGCCTCTTTGGAGCTCATCAGGGCTTGTCATCTTAATATTAATTGGGTTTTGTGCAGGAATCTCAAGTCCCACATTGAGTGGCTTTCAAGAGAGAAGATTATGCCCAAAGCCAGATACAAAGACAAACATATTTAGCACAACAATTATGATAATTACAGAAACATTCTGTCACGAAATAAGCAAATCTGATTAAGGGCCCTTCTATATTATCAAATATTAATCTGATGTCTTCGGTCTAACCTGGTTTGAACATAAGAAGCTTCCTACGGTTTTGTGTATTAACAGATTTGTAGACACTGAATGTATACAGCCTAATAGTATGAGACAGCCAAGCCCGGGTAGTAAAAGGATTTTTGCTGAATGTAATCCATTTAAATTTAAAATACACAGATAGGATCATAAACCTGAAATCAAAATTAAAACCTACCCTGCAAATGAGACATGTGTAATTCCGACCACATGGTAATCCAGAAACATATTGGGGAAAAGAATTATTAGGGCTCATTTCTGTTTTAAAAAATGAGTAATCATCACAATAAATGTACAGTCATTTGAAACTTTCCAGACTTTCTTGATACCCACATAAAGTGGCTGGTAATAGTAGCAGTAATATTCTTGCTAAACTAGAGAGTTAATTTTATTTGTAATTTTCAGCTGCTTTCAGTGTAATTGCACAATTTCCTCAATTATTAAAGTTCATTCTGCATACTTAAGTTCATTAGCCATTGTCAAATGGGCAAATTACTTTGCAATTTTAATATTTGTTGGACAAAGCTGCATTAATAGATTCGCTCTCCAAACATGGTTTCTCAGCTCTCACTACAGTATCCACAGATAATTGTAACCATCCAAATCAGAAGCCAGGAACTGGGTTATTTTTTTTTTCTCTCTCTCTTTATCTGAACATCTCTTAAATGTTAGTGATTTTCACCATACAGGTAGGCGTTTTTTGTTTGTTTACTTTGGAGGGAGGGCAGCGGGAAGGCTGGCAGTATGGATGGCAGTGTCGGAGTCTTGAGTAATACATAGGAAAAAGTACACCTGATGGGGAAGTTTCTCAGCATGCCTATGCAATTTGCATAAATATGGTCCAGTCATATGCGTGAGAGGGGCCTATAAAAACACAGTGTGGGTCTCTGAATAATCAATAAATCAGATTTTCAATCAGATCCTATTCTATAGAAGTTGTTGAGTCATTATGCTGCATACAGTAGGATTCTGTACATTACACTGTATCTGTCATCTACGTATACTGAGGGATTCTTTCCATGGTGTAACTGCTGTCATCAGAGAGGCGTTCTCACTATCTCCCTCCCCATCTCTCTCCCCCTCCCCGCCCCCCACACCCCATGAGCTGTTTAATGCACACTTATCTTTAAATATACATACATGCCCTTGGAACAAAAATGCCACTCTCTATTTGTTTTGCCCCTTGCAGTTATGAAGCACCTTTGTCCCCCATTATCTCATTTGATTAATGAATACACACTTGCTTCCCTCTTAGATGCACAGTTGACCACACGGGGGTCGCATAACGAAGGTGGTTGCTGAAATTTATCAGTATCTCTATATGAAAGCAAATGCACTCCCACCTCCTTGGTCTCTGTGTGTTCTTGGTGCCCACAGTCTCACTCCAAAATGTCTGGGTGCAGACATCCCCAGACCTTGAGGAAGGTAACCCCCTGCCAGCATGGTTTATCTCCCCAGTAATTAGGCTTGGATTTCTGCTTTATTAACTCAGATACAACAACGCCCTGCCCTCTGCACCAGGGGGACTAATAGAGGATAGTCACTCTGATTTGGAAACCCTACAAATTAAATGACAAAGTGAGAGGAAGTGAAGTTAAGGCAAATCGTGTAGAGATCAGGCAGCCAGTCATTTTCACACTAGTTTTTCAAATGGGAAGCAGGGGCCATTTGCTTTTATATCTGCAGATGCAAAACTACCAAAATAAATAAGCCCAGTTTTCTTGATGGGTTTGTTAAACCTCAGTGATATGCGAATTCTGGAATGATGTGAGGAGTAACTGATTGTGTCTGCTTAAAACCACGGGAACTTTTTCTTCTCTGGAAGTCCTAAGGTTCTTTGCCTTCCTTGAGAAGGATTTTCTTCTGTTCAATGTGCCTGTGAATCCAAGTGTTTATTTGCTCAGGACCATTTCAACAGGTCTCTATCTTCATCACCTATAGGGCAGATTTGCTTTTACAGTTTTTTTAAAAATTCCTTTCCTGCCTTTCTAGGAAAAAAAAAACATTCACACACCTTATGTAAGATTAAAATCACCCAAGGAAACAAAATAACATTGAATGATGGAAGGGGTGGGGGGAGGCCGTCCGGCAAATTTTCCGTCCGTCTGCTGCAGGAGCTGTAACCATTGGTTTAGCAATAAGATTTAACAAGAAGCATTAGCTCTGGGTATGGAGCTGCCGGGTTTTGAGAAGGCTGATGAGATGTGATTATCTCCATGCAGAAATATCAGGGTGGTTAAAAGATAATTTGAAATGAGGTTAAAAATGAAGTGACACTAAGCTCCTCTCACTTGTGTCAAAACAATCACATCTTTTCTTGTCTTTCCTTTTTTTCCCTTTCACTTTGATGACATTCGCTCATATTGGAGGTGGAGACATTCTTCATAGCAAACTGTAATCCTTGACTAATTTTAAATTTAATGTGGCTCTGTTTGAAACACAGCTCTACATCTGATCCAAAATCAGCTTCTGGATATTGTGGATAGAATCTGCAGTGTTTGTAATATTTGGTAAGCCTTAAATATTGCTATTAGTCACAAAACTACTGTTTCATTTCACTCCGTTAACAACATTCACGGGATAAACAGCATACATTGACATCATAAATGACATTTGGCTAGAAAAATGTCTTTGAACTTCAGCTTTAAAAATGAAAACAGGTGAAAAAAAAAAACCCAGCATCAAATATTAAAAACCATATGTTAGTAAACGAATCTTCCTCATCATATTATTCGATCACCTTAAACATAATTACTGCTTTGAATGATTAAGTTTCAAAGTCTGAGACTAGTTCTTACTTTAAAGGAATGTATTTCAGTACCAGATATATTTATTCATTACCTAAGAACAATAAATCCACATAGCCCCAGTTTTTGATTGACAGACAAAACCGTGAAATGGGTCAAGAAAGTTAAACATTATCTCTAAAGGATATAAAGAGAAATGACTGGGCCACTGGCTGAAAACCTTTAAAAAAAGTCTAAGAGAAGATTGGAAAACCTGTCCTTTTTGTGTAAAAGATGACTGGGATGTTCTGCCAGTTTCTGAAGTTTAATCGCCATTAAGAAAGAGAAGCCCAAAGTTAGTCTGCACAGGGCAGATGGCTGCGTGCGCGCTCTGCTGGATCTGAGTATTAAAATGCTCAGAAATTCGAAAACAGTGATGCTCACATCCACACGCAAGGCAAAAACCTCCTCAATGTTGCATTTCGGCTCTGTTTTATCAATCAGTTGCCGATCAATTGCAGTCCCCCCAAACCTCCTTGCTCCAACATCTTGTCCTAGCCTGCAGTGCTGGCCCTGTTTATTCTGATGCAGGGAGATGACAATTAGTCATATTTATCCTTGCTGGGCCCATCTAATCCCCACTGCTTTTACTCATGTCAAATCCATTATCCCAAACAAAGCTTCATATGTCTTGTTGGAGATGCACGCAGCCTTGCCTTGTTTACTTTGAGAAGATGGATTTTATGGCGATGTGAAATACATACCGAGCCCTAACTAATGGGGCCACTTGGCATGGTGGAGCAAACGCACTGGCATTCATTCCACCCTAATCCAGGGTTGTTAACTTTGTCCTGAAAACCCACGGCCTCTGGCTGTGCCTTTAAGACCAAAAGGCTTTGGTCCCCAGCACATCTCCTGAATTTTGTCCACAGTGAAATATTCGTGATTGTTGCACTCACGTGTCTTCAGCAGTGATAAAATGCAACCCCCTTCCTGCCACCCCCCGTAGCCAGCGGCTCTTTTTCCACACAGGCCTTGAGCTTTGCTGCTCACTTTGGTGCTTTATTTTTGAAACAGGTCAAAGAAACTCCCTCCCTCTCTTGTTTATTTAGAAAGAAGACTCTGAGTCGCTCTGGTTACTTACATTTTTCAGCATTTCTTTGCCTTCCAAACCATTCTAGCTCTTAATATGGAAGTTTTATGGGCTATTTTTTTTATCAGAAAATGCAGACTGGCTAGTTGACCTGAGTAGTTAGGATGGGTTAACATGTGCTTGGAAACCCCGGGTTTCACCCAAAAAAGCAATATAGTGCATATGTTAACATCGAGAGCCTGAAAACACAGCCAGTAAGAGTCGCGCAGACTAAAGGAAATCACTACTTAATTCCACAAACATTTGTTTCGGTCCAGGAATGGCACTAGAAACTTTGAGCCGTCTGGCTCCTGGCTCCGGCGCGGCCAGCACACGAGGGTCCATAACGTGCGGCACAGCGCCATCTGCCGGCCGGCCCGGCCGCCCAAACCGCCGTCCGCAGTCTGGGGTGGCTCTGCAATTCACTCCCCCGACCTCTTTCCCCGGGGCTTCCTGCTGCTGGGGAGTTCTGACTGTACTAAAAAGGGAAGAGAGACGGAGATTGTACTGGAGAGAAAAAGCAGTGCTAGAGAAACAGTTTCCAAAGGCCTATTTAACATGTAAGCGGAGGAAGATTAATACTTTTGGAACAGGATCCCGACGTCTTGCCAAGGGCGCAGGTTTTCGGCATTAAAGGTGAAGCTGAGTTTATTTGCATCTAAAGCAAAACGTTGTTTTTCCTCCTTTCTTTCTGTCTATAAAACATTGTATCCTAACCATATTGTGTTCACACCCGGGCTCCGGCTCGGCGCGTTTCTCGGTGGAGGTAGAATTTCAGGGAAACTGGGTGGCTGTGTGTCTGGGTAGGTGTGTGGGTGTGTGAGTGGGGGATGCCGAAGTGCTTTCGGAGACACTGGGGCTCTGTTTGCCCATCCATTCCAGAAATCAGTGGAGGGACGGCTCCTCTCAAGGGCTGAAAGCTAGGACTGTGGAAATGTAATCAACACACTTGTGCATGTTTCCACACTGCCTTGAATGGGATCCCAGACTCCAGGAAACTCATCTCTGATAAATTGCAAAAGACCCAGACTAAATGGACCGAAGAGGTGGTCATTATTCTTAAGGGAGGGACCTCACCGTTACAGAGGATAAAGCGTTATCTGCAATTATTTTTTAAGGCTGTGTTGGAAATCTTCTTATTTTCATCCCACCTCCAGCTACCAGGCCTTTTGCTAACTGCAATTTCCATCCTGGAACACTGACTTCCAGCATCTCCCTCCCTTGCCTCTCCCTTGCTCTGTACCGGCCCTGCACCCTTCCCCATACCCCATACCCATGGGGGTTGTCCTGGGTATCATCTCCACTTCACCTAGGGAAAAAGATGCCCAGAACTAGTCCTGTCTTCCACTAAAGGACATTTTGTTCAGGCCCCGGTTGGGGGATTCTCTGGTTCTCTGTGCGTAGTGGCACGGTGGCACGGGGAGAGGATTAAGTACAATTTTCTCTTCACCCAGCACCCAGCACAACACTGCTGATGCATGAGACAGGGGACTCGGGGACTGAGCTACCTGGGCCTTCAAGAGATCTAGGTCTCAGGGCCATTAGGAAAGGCTGCTGTTTTCTCAGGGGGCTGCCTCTGGAAATGAGAGTTTTGTAAAACAGCATTCCTCTAGATGCTGTGAACTGTCCTTTCGTGGACTGGAAATCTGCTGGTACTTTCAGGGAATTGTCTGTCTCTCTCCTTTCCCCCCTCCCATCTCCCTCCTCTCCCTCCTTCCCTCCCTCCCTCCCACAGGATCACTCACACTCTCTTTTAGAAACAAATACAAGTCAGATACATTCATTACAGAATTCAAATGTAAGCTCTCAAGGATTGTAGAGACTGGGGTTGCCAGATAAAATACAAAATACCCAACTAAATTTGAATTACAGAAAAACAATGAATAGTTTTAAGAAGAGCAGAAGAACGTCCCAAATATTTCTCGGGACATACTTTACTAAAAAATATCTGATATTCAAATGTACCTAGATGCCTGTGTTTTTCATTTTTGTTTTTACTAAATCTGGCAACCTATGAGAGGCCCTTTAGGGCAAGTCTTTAGACAGTAAACTAAGATCAAAAGAAACAAAGTAATATGCCCAGTTACACAGCTGGTTAGAGGCAAAACCAGAGCCAGAAATCAGGTCTAGAAATTCAGTTTGGGTCCTCTTAATCAACCACACTACCTTTTTTTACCCCAGGATAGCTGACTGGGGGCACAGATACCAAGTGAGCTCATGTAATAAAACCAGTCCCTTATATAATCATTTCACAGAGACTGTGCATGCTCAAAGGACCATAAAGTAAAATGCCACTCATTTGGAAATGCCACTAGTTTATAATTTGTGAAGTTTCGCGCCCAAGTGAATCTTGACATAGCCAATCTTTTCTTGCCGGAGAATCTAGCCCTTTCTTTATCTCTGACCATTGTTCACGATGATCTCAGGGGCAGTTTCTACCAAGTGCTTGCAAACACGGACATACCAGCAAATAGTATCCTAACTACAGTTGACCATTGGACAACATGGGCTTGAAACACACAGGTCCACTTACATGAGGATTTTCTGCCGTACAGGACTGCAAATGTATTTTCTTTTCCTTATGATTTTCTTAATAACATTTTCTTTTCACTTGTTTACCTTAAGAACACAGTATATAATACCCATAACATACAGCATATGGTTTAATCAACTGTCTATGTTATCCTTAAAGTTTCCAGTTAAAAGTCGTTTATTAGTACTTAAGTTTGGGGAGGAGTTAAAAGTTAAACACAGATTTTCCATCATGTAGGGGGTCGGTGCCCCTACCCCCCACATTGTTCAAAGGTCAACTGTATTCCTCTCCCCACCCCCGTTAAAACAATAGCTCTAAAGCCATGATTGTGGGCAGAGTACTGTTTATCTGGACTAGAAGCCTAAACAGATCCTCTTAAAATGCTCTAATATTTATCATAGATTTAAATTAGTGACCTATCTTGAGGCCCCGCTGCAAATTCATGGCAAAACAGTGATTGTGGACCATGGAAACCCTCAGGGCAGCCATGGGAGGGGCTTTATTTTGGGGGGCTGGGTTGTGAACAAGTTAGCTCAGCCATGCCCCGAGTTGCCTCTAAGCCCCCCCTTCCCTTATTTTTGAACTAAAGGCTTAATTCTTTATAATCCCTCAGATCCATTGTGGTTCTAAAACACTAGATGTCTGAAAATCAGTGAGCCACTTACTCTGTTGGTGGTGTTTTTTAAGTTCCAGTGGGCAAGCAGAAGTGGGAATGGTATCTAAGTCTTTGAGAAGTGCCTTGTGCCCAGCCGAGTGCAGGGAGCTGGCTGTGTGCCCCTCTCCCCAAGCAATCTGCTACTCAAACCAAATGACAAAAGCTCACACTGAGGAAGGAAAAAGAAAAAAGGTGTTAATGAAACCAGTTGTAATGCAAAGAAAGGTCAGTTTTAGCTGGGAGCCCTGAAATGAAACCATGTAATTGCAGGCACAAAAAGGGCTCTAGGTGAGACAGGTCACGGAAGTGAGAAGTAACAGTTGGAAGGATGTGGACCTTTTACAATTAGATCCAAATGCTCAGCCTAAGGACGGAGCTCGGCGAGCGCTGCACAGGCTCCTTAGGGTTAGCGAGGAGAGCCTGAAGTGAGCACAGCCCTAAAGGAGAAGTGATCTGGCAAAAGTCGGCAAAAATCCTCTTCGGTCTGGGGACTCTCATTTCACGCTTGGAGCTCACGTTTCTCTAAGGCGTGTAAAAGAAGACTAAATGAGGCCAGGTGGGGAGAGAAGAGAGAGGTTTTCCCTCCCTCTCTCCCTTCCTTCCTCTTTGGACTTTTTTTTTTTTTAAACCTTACAATTGCTCCTGCAGAGAGCTCATTCAGCGAGGCTGAGATGGACCCAGGCCAGAGCCGAGCTGCTGGGGGGCCTCGAGCTGCCTTCAACCTGTGGCCTTGAACCTTCCCTGCCTGGTTCTGCACAGAGGAGTCCTAACTCCAGATCACAGTAGGGACAGGGCTGTGACTCCCAAAGATGGATGGGTCAATTCTTTGGAAAATCTAAAACCCTCAAGGACTTCGTCCATTTCTTGAATGGGGCCAATTCAGGGACCCTGCTCAGAGATGCAGAAATGCTCCATGGATTACTGCCACTGAAATGACTTTCTATGGCTCACTGTCATCTTCAGAACATCCCCGGGGCTTTCCCTCTCAAGCGCATGCTAAGGTTTTGTGAACTGCTCTTTTACGGATGGGGAATGCGTTCCTGGGACTCCAGTAGCCAAGTCTAGATTGAACCAAGGACCCAGGCATGACCTGCTGGGAATAATGTTAACTGTGTAATGAGTAAAGAATTTAGTATCCTTGGAAGAAGAAAGAAGGGACTTTGAAAACTTGACTGGGCACTTTGGCCCATGTCGCTTCCTAAAGATTAAACAACATCCAAATTTGTTGCTAGTCCTTATCACTACCAGTAGCTATTGCTAGCAACAAATTTGGGTACTCTGCCTTCAACCCTCCTTAAAAAGTACTGTTATAAAAATTAAAAAAAAAAAAAAAGTACTGTTATCCCCGTTATAAATGAGTGAAGGCTGAGGCTGGGAGAGGTTTAGTAACTTGTATAACACCACTGCCACTACCTAGTAGAGATAGGACTAGAAACTAAGTTTCATCGACTCTAAAAGCCCATGTTTGCAATGACTTGTGATATTAAGAGAGAGCTTTAATTGAGCACCTACTATGTGCCGTGCACTGTTAGGAGAGCTTTCTGTGTATTATCTCAATAAACCCCCATAGCAACCTTGTGAGCCAGGCACTACTATTAAGCCCATGTTGTGGATGAGGAACGTGAAGGATGGAGATGAAGTGATGGGCTGGAGACTCAGCCACCAGCCTCCGTGCCCCTCTGGATCACTGGAGGCTGTTGGCCTCCCTTCTAATCAAATTTACAGCAAAGCCTTATGTAAAATGCAAAAGACGAACTAAAACAGGACAACCAACTACAACAGACGACAAAGCATAGCCCTCTTCCAAGCCCCAGCTGGACGGCTGTGTGTACCTTCTTCACTTCAAGGGAGAGGTTCTGCCCTCCTGTCCCTCATGCATAAAACTGAACACTTGGTAGAACAAGGGGCTCCCTTAGGTTCCCTGGGTTCCTCCTGCTCCCTATGGCCACAGGCAATGCAAAGTTGGTTCTTTAAATAACTGCACAGTCTTTCTCCACACATGCACGTGCACACACACACACACACACACACACACACACGCTCTCTCCTCTGATCTAAAAATCCCAAATCCCATTTTTGGAACTTTCTTTTGATTCCTTTGTTCATCACGGCCCTCCAGATTAGAATGAAGATACTCCGGGACCGTTGGCTGGTGTGAGGTGGGGTCTCGGCTCCAAGCCCCCCACATTAACCCAGAGGCCCGCCAGCCCCCTTACTGCCTGATAGGAGTACAACCCTAAGGAAGCCGGGGGTTTTACTTCCCTCAGTAAATCTATTCTGATTAATGTAAACACTGTATAATACTCCACCTGTAGGTACTGTAATTAAGGTGCATCTGAACCACAATCAACGCAGTGACAGGCAGAGGGAAAATTATTGACCTCCCACGGATTTTTTAAGTCAGCACATTTACTACTGTGAAAATCACCAAGTCATTAGCAGAGGGGTTTTAAGAAAAATTTTAAACGAAGGAAGTCTACTCACATTACAGCTATTTGTCTGTTAACCTCCTTGTCCCCTCTCTTTCTGACTTACGGTGAAATTCCCCTGCACCTCATCGGAGCCTCCACGGCCTGGGGGGCACCCGTTTTGGAAGGAGGGGAAGTTTTCCATCCAGTCGGGGAGGAGCACATGGCTTCTCGGCAGGAGACGGACGGCCTGGCCGGCACAGAGGGTCCTGGGATGCTGCCACCAAGCACCCTTCCCTTGTGTTTGAGGGCTATCCGGTGACAGCTAACATGCCTTGCTGGGCTCCCGGGTTGCCTGAGAGCTCACACGTTGACACAAAATTAATCTCCATGGACGCCCACTTGGGAGACAGAGAGCTGCAGTCAGGGGGGTTCTGCTCACTGTCTTCTAGGTGCCAGGCTGTCAGCTGAGGGCCTAGGAGGTACCCAGGCCCCTTCTCTCCACCCAGCCTGTCCAGCAACAGGGCTTTCAACCCCTCCCAGCCGTGCCTCTCCCACCAGGGAACTGGAGGCGCTGCTTGTGAGGAGTTTGAGGAGGGGAGGCTCACCCTGACGTCCATTTCCAGTGAGTAACCCAACGCTTCCTGCCGCCAAAGGCAAGGATATCTATCCCCTCACTGGGCGGAAGGCCGGCAGGCCAGTGGTGAAACACATGGACTTTTGAATCCCACCTGACTGGGTTCTGCTTCGTGCTCCATCACTCCCTGACTGAGCCCCTTTGTGCCTCAGTTTCCTTATCTGTCAAATGGGGCTAACCACAGTACGTATCACTTAGGCTGATTGTGAAAATCGGAAGGGATGATCCACGACCTGCCTGCACGATACATAGCACCTCATAAATCAGGAGTCGATGAACTTTTTTTTCTGGAGGAAGCCAGACAGAAACTATTTTAGGCTTTGTGGACTGTCAGGTCTCTGGCATAACTGCTTAACTCTGCTATTGTAGGCCATATGTAAATCAAAGACTGTGGCCGTGTTCCAATAAAACTTTATTTACAAGAACAGGTAATGGGCCGGATATGGCCCTTAGATCACTGGTTGTGGATCATTGTTAATTTAAAATCTGAATAAATGTCAGCAGCTATTATTATATATAACAATCCCTTCCTGATTAGCTATTGTATACAAGCAGTTGCTGATGAATTAAGAGGATGTGGTCCGTCTTAAAACTTATGATTGGCATTTAGGGGAGGGGAGCAGAGGCACAAATTCACACACAGTAACGGAGGGCCGGCTGTGTCCCAGAAGGCGTACACGTAAACTAAAAGCTATTGCACAAAGCCTAAAGCACTATGTGCCATTGAATTCTTCATGTTTATTTTGTAAAACACCACTCCCGCCCCATGAAAACAAATGAGAAATATTTTGCATTAACCTCAAAATGATGTCACCTTTGGAGACGAAGTTTTTCCCGAGAAAAGTGAAGAAAACTGAACGTGCACGGACACCATTGCGTCACGTTCTAGAGGTGCCTGTGCTGCTTTAGGTAACCGTCAGCAGAGAGAAAAGCCATTGGGGTTCTGTTTAAACTGCCAGCCAGGTGGCCCAAGTCAATACTCATGCAGTCAAAACAGCCAGCTCAATTTTTTTTTTTGGATTGAATAGACCAGTGAATTTAACCAGGAACCTCAGTGTGGAGAAGTCAAGGTCTCAGCTGCCAAAAGCATTAGGAGAGAAGTGAGCAGAATCTCTCCACCGCCAAGGTACAAACCCAAAGCCATTGTTTAAAAACATCTCGGGTTTAAGAGTGATATCAAAGAGTGTTTGAATGTATCTGCAAGCTGGTCTCTCAGGTTATACAGAGAGATAGGCGGATGCTTAAGAGAGCTGCTCCTGATGTGAAGGGAAGGGAACCGCGTGGGTGATAGACCAAACTGGCGTTTTCCACATGATAGACCCATGTACTTATTCATTCATTCACTTCGGCTACAAATATCATTGAGAACGCACCACACTCATGGAGCCAGGCCCCAGGGAATACAAAAATAAGTGAATCATGGAATTTAAGTTCCTACAAGATGTTCCCACTAAGTGGAATGGAGAAACTAACACAGCTGACCAGGAGGAGGTCTGTGAAGGAGCTGCATGCCACTTCCTTCCTCGGAAACACGTTTTAACAAAAGCGAGATTCCTCTTCTGATAGAGGATCACGTGAGAATGGGAAGGAAGAAAGAGCCTGTGTCACCTACCTGTGTCTAATGGCGACATCAACTGACTCTTAGGTCCTGCACTGGGAGAGACTCACCTGTTCCTACACCCTCTGTCCCCTCTGTGGGTCACTGCCTATTCCCCCCGACATCCAACAGATGGACTATTCCTAATTGTTGGGATCGGTGCTTCTTGCCTGCCTTGCCTATTCGTTTCTTTGGTTTTTTCCATTTCTAAGTGATTTGCTTTCTTCAACTTCCTCTTACCAGCACAATCTTAAGGTCAGCTATTCCCCACTTCTCTTCGCCCCCAAGATCCCCTGGAGCGTAACGCAGTTCACAAACATAACTTCGGCTTCGTATACTCTGAAACCTCCCTCCCCTTCTGCTGTTTGACTTTGTCCCAGATCTGAGGATCACACGGTAATTCAGCAAAATTCTACCACGATGCTGGCTCCCGGGGTGTGAAGGGCTTGGGGCTCCTGAGTTCTAAGCCCTGGCCCAAAGTTGGCGCTCATTTTCAAAGGCAATCACAAGATAAGTATCAAAGAATTTGCAGAATCCACATTGGGAAACCTGTCAGAAAATTGTTGGGAAAATAAAGTGAATCAATAGAGTGTCAAGAGACTCAAATGGAAAAAATATTGAATATTCATTTTCTCAGTTTCACAGGGGTAGGGATTTACGAGGACCAAGGCAGCTAGTGGGATTTTCGGCTTTCCTTGGAATGGTTCAAATAATTTTTGTGCTGTGCATTGGATTAGTATTCAATTAACTCCTTTAAAATTCTAATGCGCAACTTCAACAAACTTGTGAACGAGTCTACGGCACAATTAGAGCAGTTAATAGTCACCAGGTACAACAAACGAATGCTGTATTTCTATAAACAGAGAACGCCTAAAACAAATTCAGCGATTGTGTTTCCCGTTTGCATAGCTGTTCCACTTACCTGTAAACACAAGAGAAAAATTACAGAGGGGTCCTTTTCTCTCACATATTTTATCAAAAGAAAAAAAATCGATGTAGAATCCACGTAGAAATTGTTTCTTTCTGATGTGGTTACATTCCCCCCAAATCCAACACGCTAACACAAGCCCCTCTTAGTGGGGAAACTTCATCTGTTACTTGGGTCGCAAATGCATCCCTGTGGCCGCCAAAATGTTTTAAACATGATCCCTCCATTACTCTCGCACAGGCCATTTCAAGGTTGAAGATAACAAAAAATGATCATACGAATACTGTGTAGACATCAGTATTAGATTGTAAAAAAAGTCAGTTGGAGTTTTCACATATTCAGAAAACCCACCGTCACCCAGAGAAACAGTATGAGGAGGAACACCCATTGTAGGCCCGGGAATTGCAGGAGAAAACCAAGGGGCCATCTTGGTTGTTGGGTCCTCCTGTTGTTGATATGTAAAAAATGTATTGGATTTAATTTATTCTGATACAATCAAGACTGCAACTTTCTGTATGCTTCTTAGTTTCCTTACACAAGACAAATCAAATTCATTTTAAGAGCTTTGAGCCTTTGCTTTAATGCGAAATCAGAGACTAACTCCCTGGTTGAGGGACTTGGCACCTTCAGCTGATCTACTCTAAAATAACGATGAAAAATGGATTTTAAATCTGAAGATTGTAATCTCAGTGTTTTTATTTCCAGGAAAATACAACCTGAGACTCTTTGTGATTTTTAATAATTAATCTTGGCCATAGGATATAATGATATTGCATGGTTCCATATCTTTATCTACGTCTTCGAAGGTTTTCCCCTGCCTTTTCCAACCCAAAGCTACCTTACCCACTCTCCACACACATCCACACAATTATGAAAGTATCACATAACGATTTAAATAGATTAACTACTTCTGATAGTTTGTGGAAGAAATGCTACATCTCTTTTCCACAAGACTGTAAAACTTTCTCACCATTCTTAAGTAACAGCAGAAATAATAAAAACTAAAAAAAAAAAAAAAGTGCAATTTAATTTGGTTTTTTAGAACGAGTTCTTCTCTGGCCTTAGAAGATTAGTTTTCAAAGCAATGGTAAAATCATTGATGTACGTCTTTTCAAGTCAAAAGAAAAAAAGACTCCTAAATACCAAACATTTGCTCTTTGGAGCATAGCAAGAAGAAAGAAAGAGGGCCAGACGGCCACATCCTAAGAACAAAGTATTGTCCAGGTAGTTGTTGGCTAAAACGGGATCTCTTTCCAGGTCTTTTTATTAGTTAAAGTTTTTCTTTCCTGAATAAAACTTCATTTTCTTTCACTAATCTTTCTAGTGGGTATCTGCCAGTTCTTCTGCATGACTTGCTACATGAAAGCTTGTAAAAAAGGAGGAATCTAAAACTGCTGCTATTTTATATTCAGTCTTTCTGCTATTAAAAAGTATTCACCAGAAAGATAGTTCTTTTCTGTATTTAAAGAAAACATTCAACACGTGATTTTAAAGAAAAACACTGCTTTTTTCCCCATCAATATAGAGAGATAACTTAATTATAAAGTAATTCCAGATTCTCCCAAAATTAGAATATAAATGAATATCAATTAAATCCCCCTTCTTTTTACTTTATAAAAGAATCCAAAAGTTTATGAAGAAAAATAGAGGCATAAAGATAATTGAGAATGTTTGAAAAGAAGAGTAATAAGGAGCAATTCTCTTCTCCTACCACTAATTAGAATATATTATAAAATTATAATATCAGTATGGTGTTGGTATAGGATTATTGAAAGAATAAAACTCCTGGAAACCTTCCCAGTAAACATAAGAATTTCATGTATATTAAAGTAACATTTAAATAAAAAGATGTGATATATTATTCAATAATTTTAGTATTGTGGCAACTGGCTATTCATTTGGGGGGGAGGAAAGGAAAGGTAATCCCTGACTCACATAACTGAAAGAATACATTTTAGATGAAAGACATTTACAAGTGTAAAAAAAGCAAACAGTGTTCTCCAAGAATATGGAGATGGATCTTTATATAATGTTGGATTGTGAAGCATGAGTCCTAGGCAATAATCATAAAATAAACTAATAATATTTACTACATAAATGCAAAAAATGTCTGCACATCAAAACATCAAAAATTATGTCTAAGAAGAAAGGACAAACTGAATTACATGTTTAAATATATATAACAAACAGTTAAAATACTCAATATATAAACAGTTTTAACAATTCAATAAGACAAAGCTAAAGATAGATAATTCACATCAGAAAAAAATGAAATGATAATTTCCCTACCCAAAGGCACTCACAAAAAATTATAATAGTCAATGTTAATGACAATAGTCAAAGAAAATGATGTGGGAAAATGGGAATTCTCACATACTACTGATCAGAATATAAACGGATATGACTTCTTACAGGCAATAGTTTATATATGAGCTTGCTTGTTAGTCCAGCAATGCCTTGCTAGAAATTTATCTGAGGAAATAGTCATGGATATAAGTAAATAAGTAAAATTTAACTATAAGGATGTCTGTTTAACTGTTGTTTGGAATATTAAATACAATAACAAATACTTTTACGTATATGAGGATAGAGGAATGAGAATAATTTAAAACGTTCCTATAGGAAGTAATATTTAATAACAAGTCTCATGGTATTTTGCCAACTGAAAAAAGATTTCAAAATAGTATATGTGATATGACACCATTTTGTTAAAAATTTAAAATAAAACGTATGAATATGTAAATTATGAAAGTGACATAAAAATGTTACCATTATTTAAAGACAGTAGTTTGATGAATATATTTTTTGTTTCTCTTTCCAATTTCATTATATGACAAATATTACTCTCTCTCTGTGTCTCTCTGTGTGTGTGTGTGTGTGTGTGTGTGTGTGTGTGTGTGTCCTACTCTGGCAAACCCTGGATTCTCTTTATTCTACACCTCGTCCTTCCAGTATTTGTGGTCCCTCTCCTGAGTTGTAGTTTCATAGAAGTGGAGATTTTTTTCTTGTTCTCTTTCCTTTTGTTCTTTGTTAATTTTAGAGATCACACAGGAGCTAGATATTTCTCCTCTGTGCTCAGTAATAGGAAGTCTTTTAAAACTTTTTGTAACTTTAGGGCACCTGGGTGGTGCAGGTGGTTAAGCGTCCGACTCTTGGTTTCCACTCAGGTCATGATCTCAGGGTAGTGATCTCAGGGTTGTGAGATTGAGCCCTGCATCAGGCTCTGAGCTCAGCATTCAGTGTGGAGTCTGCTTAAGACTCTCCCTCTGCCCCTCCCTCCCCTCAAATAAATAAATAAATCTTTAAAAAAAAAACCCACAAAAACTTTTTCATAACTTTTAAGAAATTGCTGAAGTTCTGTGAAACAAACTCAGATAATATAGAACCACACTGAGCAGAAACTTTCCCCTCTCCATACCCAGTAACATTTTTTAGGGATGACCTAAGTTAACACAAAAGTGTGGTGTGTGCCTATTTTCTGGTCTTTTCTCTTTGCCTTTATAAATATTTTAGCTATTCAATCCATCACAATTTATTTTGGTATAAATCTTTAAAGTGTAATATAATTGCTTACTTTTAACTTTATGAGTGCTCAGAACAGAATTTATACTGTGTCTCTTCTTCATGCGCTTCTAGTGCAAATGAGAGAGGAAAATTAGGATGGAAAGGATAAAATAACTTTTTCTTCTACATATACTTGAACTTGTTGGAGTGTCCCTTCTTCCTGAGGAAGTAACTTGAAGTTTTTTTTCTTTTTTCTTTTTCTTTCAAAAGATAAGGCTGAGAGTCAGGCATTGTAAATTCAAATTTGTATAGTGTCCAGCAGCTGATATAAAGGAGAGGTGTAGACTGAATCTAAAAGAGTGTAGGGAGTGATGAATACTACAGCAAAATACACGTTGGCCACTACAGTTGACCCAACACGGCTTTGAATTTCATGGGTCCGCTCACACACACATTTTCTCCCAATAAATACAGTATGGTACTGTAAATGCAGTTTCTCTTTCTTAGGATTTTCTTAATAACATTTAACTTGCTCTAGTTTACTTTAAGAATACAGTATGTAATACATGTAACACACAAAGTATGTGTTGACTATATTATCGATAAGGCTTCTGGTCAACAGTAGGCCATTAGTAGTTAAGTTTTTAGGGAATCAAAAGTTACATGCAGATTTTTATGCGGGGGTTTGGCACCCCAACCCCCATGTTGTTCAAGGGTCAATTGAGATTTCAATTCTTTTTTTTAAAGATTTTATTTATTTGTCAGAGAAAGAGAGAGCACAAGCAGGGGGAGGGAGGCGGAGGGAGAAGCAGGCTCCCCGCTGAGCAAGGAGCCCAATGTGTGACTCAATCCCAGGACCCTGGGATCATGATCTAAGCCAAACGCAGATGCTTAACCGACTGAGCCACCCAGACACCCCAAGGGTCAAATGAAATTTAAAAATTGAACAAATATTACTTTTATAGTAAGGGGAAATTTTTAAAAAAATACATGTTGAATAAATTAAGGTATAGCTCTTGAAAATATGGAAAGTCTCTAACTTCTAAACTGCTACAGATAATGTTACAACAGGTTAGCTGGGAAAAACTTTTGAGTTGAATCTACATGGCCAATGGACCTCAGGTACTACCCAGGACAGAGCTCAGCAAGATCAACCTTTGCCATCTCTTCAACCTCAAGACTACAGTGCATCCTGATGAAGTAACTTTGGCAGTGGAAGCTTCTATATACAACAAAAACACTAACAATTAATATTTGAATCCTTGCTATGAACCAGGCATAGAGCTAGGCATATTGTTTTCTATAATCCCTTTGAAAATTCCAAACCTATGCATTATCACAATTTCCATGTTATAGTTGGGGACACGGAGGCTTATAGCTGGTAAATAACGTCATGTTAGTGAGAACCTCTTTTTGTTGGGTATCAAAGTTGTGTTCTAACCACCACTGTTAGGACAGGTTTCCAACACAATAACACCCTAACTCACTCTTTGTCTCTGTCCTGAAAGGGTGTCTGCAGTCTTTCCTGGGAGGGTTCTAAGGAAGCCTGCCTTCCCCTTGGAAGTGCCCTTCCGTTCTGATACCTCATCTTCTGGAGAAAGTGTTGTGTAACCACACACAAAAATAGGACCAAGACAGATCTTGATTCAAACCCACACCTTGCACATATGAACCACATGAGCTGGGATGAGTTTTTCGGAAGTGCATTTCTTTATCTATAAAATGGGGACTATGCAACTTACATCTTAGGTTGTGATGGGGGTGAAGTGAGATGTTACACACACCTGGTGCAAGGTAAAGGCTTAGTCAGTGCCCACCCCTGTCCCTTTCTCTTGAGAAAACTTTGATACACGTTGCTTATGTCACACTACTGATCAATGCTCTAAGGGAGGTATGAAAATAATGCGGTTCAATTGAACATTCTTTATCTCCTCAATTTACCTACAGAAGGAAAAGGTAAATTGTGGCAGAGGAGGTGGGGTGTTGGGGACAGCAGAGACCAAAAGAGCTGGTCCCCACAGCTCTTCTAGGTCCCGTCCACCTGCCTCACTTCATCTAAGGTCCAACTGTGTACTCTATATCATCTACTAACCTTTGGAAGGTTGGTAATAATTCTCTGATTAACTTTCCTAGTAAGGTCTTAAGAATCTGAGCTCATCATCTAAGAAAAAACACTGTATATAAGGTAGGAATGTTGTCTCAGAACAAGGTGAAAGCAATTCACAAGAAAAGAAAATTATTCCCAAATCCCACTGGTTCAACAACTACACATCTGCATGGATTCTTCCTTTGAGACAATGATTCTCTACATGAAGTTCTTGAACGGGTTTCAGGAGGTTCATAAACCTCATGAAATCACCAACTTCTGTATGATTGTATGTATGTGCCTTTTGCAAGGAGAGGGTTGATTTTCCGAAATTCTCAAGAAAGTCTATGACCTCAAACACCTATGACCTATTGGTCTAGAAGCTTATAATCCAGGTCAGCCATGCTGACATCAAGACAGGCACGATTCGGAGTAGTGTACTGATATGTAGTTAGGGGGGAAATGGTCCCAGATAAAAATACATCCGTGATTTGGGGGTAGGAGTGGGACTTGTACATCTGAACGGAAGAATAATTCTTTCCAGAGGAGGGTTCGTTTTGACCTCTTAGTCTTAAAGAAGGTAAGGAGGAGACATCTTGAAAGACTTCCTTCTTGCATTATAAGCCTTTCCTCCACTTTCTATGCAACCCCAAACCATCAAACATTCACATCTAAGTGGAGAGAATGACTTACCAGCTAATTGACATTGTTTCAGTGATGCATCTATTTTTCTATTTAACAGTCTTTTCTCCCACTCTCACTTTTCATTTCTTGCCTGAGTTCACATGGTCCATTCCTTGTCTTTTTTAATAATTGGCCAAATTATTACTATTAGTAATTTGAAGAGGGGGAAGAGAAACATAAATAAGGGAAATGAGTTACCATGGCAACCACAGCCAGGTGAGATCATTTTGAACATCCTTTCTGTGACTGTTTCATTAGCGCTCTCCTGAGAGCCTGAATCCCTGTTAACCCCTTTAAGGACTGAGTGTTCTTTAGCAGATGACTCTCAGATTGCTCGCTCACTTTTGGGGATGCTGGTTTGTCATTTTTAGAGTGTACTTGGGTTTCATAACCAGAAGCAACTGGTATCTATCTATCCGTGTACCTGTCTCCTGCTTAGCGTGTGCCCTGTGATTCTCCAGCGTCTTTCCAGGGTTCCACAGACAAGGACAAATGGCAAGTCACATTTTTTTTAAAGGAGTACTAAATTGACACTTTAAAAATCAGAGTCCTCATAATGGCAATGTTTATTGAGTCTAAACTCCATTACCATATGAGAGGATGAGGCATAAGAGCAAGTATCAATCAGGAGGGATTGAGTAATGCTGTAGTAACAAACAGTCCTTGTGATGGTTAATTTTATGTGTCAATTTCGTTGCGTTAAGGTGCTCAGTTGTTTGGCCAAACATCATTCTAGATATTGCTATCAAGCTATTTTTTAGTTATTAACATTTAAATTGTAGACTGTGAGCAAAGCAAAATGCCCTCCATAATGTGGGCGAGCCTATCAGCTGAAGGCCTTAAGAGAAAAGACGGAGGTATCCCAAAAAGGAAAGGGAGGAATTCAGCCTCCAGACTGCCTTCAGACTTAAGACTACAATACTGACTCCTGCCAGCATTTCCAGCCTATGGGCCTGCCTGACAAATTTCAGACTCACCAGCACCCATAATCATGAGCCAATTTTTTAAAATAAATCTCTCTTTCACTCTCTCTCGATAGATAGATAGATGGAGATATAGATACAGATATAGATATTCTGCTTGGAATTCTCTCTCTCTCCCTCTGCCCTTCCCCCCACTCATGTGTGCATGCACTCTCTCTCTCAATTAAATAAATAAGTAAAATCTTAAAAAAAGAAAGAGCAAAGAAAAGAACTGGATCTGAATGCACACCACCTGGGATTGAATTCTTGCTCTATTACTTGTTAGGTGTATGATCTTGCAAAGTTATATAACATTTCTGTGCCTCTGTTATCTTCATATGTAAATTTAGAAATAATAGTAGTACTTGTTTCATAGGGCTGTTATAAGGATTAATTGAGTTGATACATACAATGTGTGTATGGTGTTTCCTGGTACCTACTAAGCACTGTATTTTTTTGTTATTTCTATTATTGAAAATTTTTATAATATTATTTGTTTGCTTGCCAGTATATCTCTAGTTCCAAATACATAGCCTGATTATCAATAATTACCGATAGTAGCTTATCAATAATTATTTACTGATAAAATAAATAAACCAATATAACAAATAAATGAATTTGTGGTTGTGGCAGGCAGCTTCTAATCTGACTCCCAGTGATCTCTGCTTCCAGGAATTTTATATCCTTGAGTGTGGCCTGAGCCTAAATGACTTGTTTCTAACAGACAGAATATAGCAAAAGTGATAGGATGTCACTTCTGAGATGAGGTTACAAAAGACTGATTTTCATCTCATCTTCCCCCTCTCTCTTTTTGGCTCATTCGATGAAGCAAGCTGCTGTGTTGTGAACCACCCTAGAGAGAGACCCAAGTGACTAGGAACTAAGGGCACTCAGTCCAACAGCCCATGAAAAACTGAATCCTGCCAACAACCACTGGGTGATCTTGGAAGTGGATCCTTTTCAGTAGCTTTGAGACCATAGCAGCCCTGCCTAATAACTTGATTGAAGGCTTGTGAGAGATTTTGAGCCAGGGGAACCCAACTAAGCTGCACCTAGATTCCTAACTCATGGAAGCTGTGAGATAATAAACGTTTTGACACCATTAATGATTCATAATGGTACAATGATTAAGATAACAGTATATGATAGAATGATTTGGATATTCAGGTAGAGGTTTTTTGAACCCAAGCTTCTAATAGAGGATCCATTTCCCTGGGCTCATAAACAATCACCAGCACCTCCAGAACCATCCTTTTCCCTTTGTGTCAGCAGTCCCACTTCCTACCTGATTATTGGAGGCCCGTAGCAAGGAATTAAAAACTGACTCTCTTATTTTATTAACTGTGTGAACTTGGCCAAGTTACGCTACTGCTCTGAGTGACTTTCATCACTAATAAAATGAAAATAAGGATAGCTCTCTTACGGAATTACTATGAGAGTTACAGTGGCCAAAACCAAGATGAAACAGCCCGGAGTATCTAGAACACAGTGGGTATTCAATAAATGTTGGATTTTGTGCCTGCTATCTACTAGTTTAATATTTGCCACATTTTTAAAACTTCATTTATAGCTAATATCCTCTTCAGAGTTATCCTTAGGAATCAATAGAATTTAAGTATCTTCCATACAGAAATGAGTTCTAGTGTGGTTTCTTACCAGAGAATGAAAAAAAAAAGTGATAATTCAACTTTGAATGCTTGTAGTTGGGCAAATGATTTACAGCAATCAGAGGGCAGCATAATTTAATGAGTATGAGGAGTTCAAAAAGAAGAAGAAAGAGAAGGAGAAGGAGAAGAAGAAGAACAACAACAACAACGACAACAACAACTTTGGTCTACCTACCAGTTCACCAGGAAGCAGGCCTATTGTAAGGTCTGATACACAACTGTCCTGACTCCCAAACCCCTCATTCATGAGTCGTTGGCCATTGTGGAGACATAGAATGAAAACAATGGTCGAGACATATCAGTGTGTGCCCGTCTAGTTGGGGCTGGAAAGAAGGCCACAGAACACACGCTACTGCCCCGAGAAGGCAGCATTAGAGAATGCAGCAGCTCCAACACTAGAACTTAGGTCATTCAGAAAAGCAAGGAAAGGCAAAAGTTTTCATTTACATTCTACCTTCCCTTGACATCAAATACCACAATTAAGAATTTGCTTTTTAATAAGCATGGTCTTGAGTTGGTAAAAGCCAAAGCATCGTTCACATATCATTTCCTGCACCACTCAGCTCATATTAGCAGACTTAGGAAAGCATCAACCACAAACATGTTGCTGATAGAAATTTCCTAATGCAAGCAGTCTTTATAGATTTCTGCTATTTCAATGTAGGTCTCTGAGGACCATTTGAATCCATATTAATTTCCTTTCTGGCAGTTATGCGGCTGAGTATGAACTGCACTATTTCACTTTTAATCTGTCAGTAATTTAGTAATGTGTAAACTAATTATGCACAGATATTAATGTAATCGGTTTGGGGAGCTATAAAATCAATGTGTTTTTACAGACTGCATTAAAGAGAATTGCGGTATTATAATCACATGTCAGTTACAGATAATGTTATGGAATTAAAAAACAGATGTCACCCACATTTCAGGGAGCACCCACTAACTCCATCAAATAATATGAGCATGGCCCCCACATTTTCTGGCACTGCAGGAAAAATGTTAATATCACAGCCGAACGATCTTGCGTTGCGCTGATTCTGATAACATCATTGCTATGACCCTCCTCGCTTTCCTCTATGTTAAATAAAAACTTGCCATTCAGAATCTCAAAAAGTGGTGCCACAGATCATCCTTCTGGGAGTCATGCCAGTGTCTCATGGTAATGGTCTCCTCAAGAGGAGTCTACACTAGCACAATTAACCAGATCATTATGCAGCTGCAAATAGGCTGGCATGAACCCAGTGGTTAAGAGGGGTTACCACAGTTTTTGTAGGATGCTTTCACTAGGCCTGTGACACCACCCTGTGTGACTATTTCTATAGGCAGTCCGAGACCTGGTCAAATCCCTCCATAAGACTAGAGGCATCTCACTACCTTGACCCATGGTTTTCCACCCCAAATAGAAGGAAACTCATATCACCCTATGACAGGCCTTGAAATCCTGGAACACTACGTGTTCAATCAAGTGTTTGGACAAGTTCTAGAAATTTACCTTCATATACCGTATTGAATGGATTCCCCTAACTCCCTGCAAGTTTGTCTCAGATTCTTTGCGCCCCCCCCCAAAAAAAACTTAGGCCATTCTCCTGTGTAGATCTAAACACTAGGGATGTCTCTGGCAGACCATGCCATTAGATCCTGACCTGACAATACTGGAGAGCCTCGGGCCCAGCCTTGTAGCTTAAGGAGGCATCAACATAGAAGGGAAGTAGGTCTCAGATGGGAGACTGAGCTCCAGCTCTGGAACCAGAACTTTGGTCTATGCTGACAGGCCTGGGAAAATCACGATTCTGATATTCCCCAGATGTGTGGTTCCCTCATCACTTTGAACTTTATTTTCCTTGTTTGCAAAATAGGATGATAATAATAGCCCTTCCTCCATGGAGGGTGACATGAAGATTGCACAGTGTCTGAATCACAGTAAGTGTCCAATAGGAGCCAGTGGTAGCAACAGTAGCAGCCGTGATAGTCATAGCATTAGCTAATCACTGTCCTACTGTAAAAAGAAAGTCAACTAGATAACCTCCAAAGTCCCTTCCGGCTAGTAAATTCAGATTCCCTGAGGGGGTACAACTAGCTGCAGAAATGCTGCATCAACCATCTACGTGCCAAGAGGATCCTCAGAAAGAAGAAAGTGGGTCAGCCCCATCGGAGGCTCCTCCTCTAATAAAATCCTCCCACCTTCCTCCTTCATGCCCATCAATACATCCTTCCCTCTTCATCACTAGTCCCCGCCCATCACTCTGCCTGGTCCTGTGGTCTGGATTCTATTTAAAGCCATCCTTTTTCTCACCCTCTAATGTATTCTGTATGATTCACATTCAACGAATGGGCTCACTCATTCACTCATTCCTCAATTATCTCTTGACACCTACTGGGGGTGGAGAAAACTCTGCAGGGAATATTGGCATGAATCAAATACGTCTCCAGCTTTCTTAGAAATAATTGCCCGTTGGCAAGCTACAAGTCCACAATAAATATAATTTATTGTATCAACCTTTTCCAAACTCCTCTTTGCATTAATTGGAACCAGGAATCCCTCAGGTGATGCCACTTGCTCTCATACCCTTGTCAATGGAAGTCATGCATCCCTTCACTGACCCATGCATTGCATGACCACATTTATACCACTTGGATAGCATATCTGTTTTAAGTTTACACATTCCACTTTTTCTCATTCAATGGATGTGTGCCAATCTCTAAGACTCATATCTACTGATATTTTTAGAATCTGATGCAAGTTTTTTTCTGCCACCTATCCTCGCTCATCATTCCCTACCATTTCAACACCTATTCAGCTGTCTTACTTACAAGTTCGGCCTCGCCATGACTCAAATCCAATGAAGGTTAACCACAAGCTACAAGGACTACTAGCCTGACACCGCTGGTCATCATTAAATGAGACAATATATGCAAACTACAAAGAACAGTACCTGACACACAGTAACATTGAGCACTTTCAGTTTCCTACCCTCTGCCTCCAGCTTTTTGTTATCCAACAGAATAGCTACCATGTCCACCAGGAACTCATTCACAAACCACTTCCAGGGGATATTTCTGGAGACAGTATTTGCTTCCTGTCATAAAAATGGAGGACTGATGTTCAGAAGGATGGCATTGGGGGTCACTGTCCCAATCATTAACATCCCTAAAGAAATCAAACACCACTCACAAAGTCAAGAAAACAGATTCGAGTTTCATCATTGGCACATTTAACTTTTGTGATATCAAGGTGAGGTACCTGGCTAAATATCCAAAAAAGGAAATGAAAAAAAGAAAAAAAAAGCCAGAGACAGAGTATTAAAAAATACTGTAAAAATATATTTTGCATGAGAAATCTTCATTTTATAATGAACATTAACATATATATCATTTGTATACACATGATATTACACAGGTCTATGAACACAGAAGCACAAAAGCTGTTCCTTGTGGGTCATTTAGGAGATTTGCTAGGGTCATTTTGATCATGCCCTATTACTAGTTTACAATATAATTCATGTGAAAGATACTGTCCCATCATAATTTGTTTTATAATGACTTCTGAGCACGTTTGTGAAAGCCAAAAAAGGAGTTCGGGCCAGACCCTAGTCTACCAGAGGTGGGCATTATCCATAACCAGCCTTCTCTCATTCCCCAAGGATCCCAGTAAATCACGGTTCTTAATTGACTTCTGCCTTTTCTCAAACACTGTGTGTAATGAGACCCTATGCATCATCAGCAATGTGCTGACAGATGTCCCTACCCTGAGATGATTGGTCTCCTCTCTTCCTCCCTACCCTGGCTTCTTCAGGGGGAACAGGGTCCACCATATCCATTCAAACTTGACTCCTTAATCCTCTTCTCTAGCCATCCTCCTGGCTGCTGAAAGGCAGCTGATATCAAGACTCCCTAGTTGTTTCTCTTTTTTTACAACAATCATGAAGTCTAGTCCTAAAAATAATTACCAATAATAAATGTATACAGACAGGGGTCTTCATATCCTGCACCAAAGGAAATTAGGGCAATGGTTTTTTCATCCTATTGAGAATACCTCCCAAGATAGCTTTTTCTTTGCCAAGATAGTAAGAAAAATTAGCCCTGGAGAATTCCATGCAACGATTGTCAGGACACGGATTATTGAGAAAGGAATTAGAATCATCATCTCTGGCAGAGGAAATTTGAGAAGCTGAGGGGATTCGCGGGCAACGAGGACTTTTATGGTGAATGATCTGGGCTGTAGCTTCGGGTCTTAACCCTGCTCCACTGATGGAGAGTTATAAACTTAAGATTTTTATCAAGAGTAACTCATGCCCTATTGAAAAAGGTACATCTGAGTTTTCCATGCATGAGGAAGACAAGCAATTCAGACACTTAGAAGGCCATGGCTGAACGTATCTTGGGCAAACCAGGGATACCACAAGAATACTGAGTTTAGAGTCAGCAGACCTGGGTTCCAATTCTCTGTGTCACTTCACAGAGACTGACCTGTGCTGTCAAATATAGTAGGAATTAGGCATGTGTGCCTTTTTGCACTTAAATTTAAGTCAGTTAAAATTAAATACAATTAGGGGCACCTGGGTGGCTCAGTCAGTGAAGCATCTGCCTTCGGCTCAGGTCATGATCTAAAGGTCCTGGGATCGAGCCCCACGTCAGGCTCCCTACTCAGCGCGGCGTCTGCTTCTCCCTCTGCCTCTGCCCCTCCTGCTTGTGCTCTCTCTCTCTCTCAAGTAAATAAATAAAATCTTAAAAAAAATTAAATACAATTAAAAATCCAGTTCCTTAGTCACACTAACCATACTTCAAGTGCTCCAGAGCCCTGTGTGGCTAGGTGCTACTGCTTACACAGTACAGCTACAGATCCAAGGCAAATCAGCTTCCCAAGCCTCAGTTTCCTCTTCTGTTAAACAATGAAAAAAAGTAAGATCTGTCCTGTTTACCTCCCAGGTGTGTGCGAAGATAATCAATATGAAAGCAACTAAGAAATTATAAACATTTTATAAAAGATGAATGATTAGGAGCAAAGCAATTAATTTAGTGCCTTGAGCTTTTGAGCTTGAGCTAAAAATCCCCATATTTTTATTTAACTCACTTTATGGATTAAAAAAAACCCACAACTATGTGTTTATCTAGTTTTGCAAAGTTGCTCCCATCAGAAAAATAGGAACAGGTCAAGCTATGTCTAGATAGTCCCTAGTCTTGATGTCTTGGTCTCCAGATTAGTCCTCGTGTTTTCATTGGATTTTGAATTACAAACAATTCATAACTTCACAATTTACATGAGGCCCAGGGAGTACATACAGAGACTTCTAAGGGACAGGCAAGGATGGTGGTGGCTTACACAGGGGAAACATGGGTGGCTGGCTTGTCTATGGGGACATCAGCAGGAAGTGGCATTTCTTGGCCTCTCCCTAATTACTAAGGAAACAATGCGAACCCTGCTGCATTTGGGATTTATGTTCATTTACCTTATGAATTTCCTCAGAAAACACATGTCTTATTTCTCCATCTTAGCTGCATTTGAAAATACCCATTTGAATTCTGCAGGCAAGAAAGAGATCTTCATTTTCCACCTCATGGCCATTGGTGTCTGGAAGAGCGTACCTAGTCTCAAGAAGTGGGTGAAGGGAGGAATATGGTGAGGGAAAGATTGCTGGGGAAAGAATGGGGAAATTTTTCCAGAAGCTGAGAACCACCAGGCAAGAACAACTGAAAATCCCCTCTAACTTAAAGAGATAAGGGAGAAGGATTCTATAAGCGGGGCGAGGCAGGTAGAGGAGGTAAAACTGTCTTGGTTGTATACAACTGGATCACCATCCCTATCATCATCATCATCATCATCATCTCCAAGCCTTGTGTTGACACTGCATCTGTAGGTTTCAAAGTGCTTTCACATATATGCGCACCTTTGATCACTGTAATAACACATGTAAAGTACACTGGACCACCATGGTTTTTGCCTGTCTAGCATCCATTCCTCCTGACTGGTAATACCATCATAATTTAATCTGGAAAACCATCTCTTTCTCTCAATTTCAGTCTATGTGTTTCAAGTGGGGCTGATCCTACCTTGGATCCAAGTGTGGGTACACCCTCAGGCCCTGACTCACCAGTATATTATATCCACCACCCACAATGATTAGTCCAGGGACAAGTACATGACCCACGTCTGTCCAGTGAAACAATTCTGGGACTTTGGTTGAGACTATTAGGAAAGAGAAACCTTTGGGGTCCACTAAGCTTAGAGGATGAAGTCTGCAGCTTCTCTGGCCTTTGCCTGGTGAGAGCTTCTCTGAGAATAAACGACACCAAGGAAAACACAGCCAAAAGCTGGTAAGAGAATGAGACTGAGTCCTAAGCACATGATTACGACCCTTTGATTTGTATCTGCCTGAGATCATGCTACCTTGGGGCATTTTTGTTTGAGCCAGCTTGAGCTGAATTTCTGTTACTGGCAAAGAGGTCTAGCTAATGCAGCTAAAGAGATTAAGATCCTTTTTACAGATCAGAAAACTGAGGCTCAGGACAGCATCTACTCAACCATAATCAAGACCGTCTCATTGTTTCTGAATATGGAGTTTCTGAAGAACCATAGAATCCAGTTAGCAGGAAAGATGGGAAGAAAGGGTTGGCAGGCTGTAGTTCCAAAGAATGTTTAAGGGCCTCATTAAAACGAAAGTGAAATGAGAAAGAACAGAGCCATGCTCATGGCATTACAAGTCTTTTGGGAGAGTAGAAATGCTGAAGTTTACAAATGCGTAAGAGGCAGCAGATAACTACAGTTTACTAGAGAAACAGTGTTTGAAAATAGAATGGGATTTAGCAATAGTGGGATACACATTGTCTGGGAGAAAACCACGCCATGTACCCACACTCATTATTTTGTAAGTACAAATACACATTTACAATATTTCAAAAATATATAAAAGCATCCCTCCATATCCAATTATAATGGATATCTCCAAAGACAGCATTCATGAAGTGATAATTCCAGTGGATGAAATTTGCATACTAAGGTGATGGTTCTCAAAATGTCATCTCTAGACCAGCAGCATTAACATCCCGGAAATTCTTGGGCCTTACCCCAGACCTACTGAACCCCAAAGCTCTGTAGGGGGGCCCACAAACATGCAGTCTAGTAAGCCTTCTAGGTGATTTCAATGCATATTGAAGCCTAGGAGCCACTGTAGTCAGATACTGAGCACATGCATGCTCATATGTATGCTTTGTGTAACTTTTTTTCAATACTTACCCATCTCCTACTCTGGAAGCCTTGCTAGAGTAAAAAGAGCATCATCTGTTTGAATCTAACCCAGAGAGGGAAGTACAGATTTGGGTCCCTTGAGGTCTTTCTGCTTTGAGGAGTCCTTTAGAGTCACAGAGCCAATGACCGTCAAGGTGGCTTGGAATGTAGTCAATTTTCAACTTCTTTCTTAGTTACGCTCATGTGGTAGGCTGAATTCTAAAGATAGGATCTACCCCTCCCAGCCCCACCAATATTTCCCATCTCTTGGTTGTATAATCAGATGCTAACCTAGGTACTGCTGTGAAGAGATGGTGTGGTTGTCACCAAGGTCCCAAATCAGTTCACCGTAAGGTGGGGAAGTTATCCAGGTGGGCCTGATTCCCATCACGGGAGTGCCCTTTCTCTAGTTGAAGGCTGGGAGAAAAGTCAGAGAGATCCGAAGTATAAGAAGGTCTCACCATGGTGTTGCTCACTTTGAAGGTGGAAAGGGCTAAGTGAGAATGAATGTGGGCAGCTTCTAGAAGCTGAGAGCAAGTCCCCAGGCTGAAAGCCAACACGGAAGCCGGGACCTCAGTCCTACCACCCCCACGAACCTGAATTCTTCCAACAACCTCAAAGAGCTTGGAAGTGGAATTTCCTCTGCCGACGAGGACTCAGCTTGGACAAGACCTTGATTTTAGCCTTTCTTCGCTCTGAATAGAGAACCCAGTCATGTTATGTTTGATTTCTGACCTATAGAACTGTGGACTGATAAATAGGTATGGGTTTAAGCTGCTAAATTTGTGACGATTTATATGCAGCAACAGGAAACGAATACAACATGAAAGGGAATTGACAGCTGGAATATGGGGTTCGAGCATCAGGCGTTATCTGGGATCTGATCATTCGGAAATGCGTGAAGACAGTTAAAGTAGTGGAGGGTAGAGAGAGCATCTGGGGGCAAATTCAGCTCAGTGAAGAAGCAAAAGCACACTGGAAGGAAGAGGAAACCTGACTGACATATAATTAGGAGAAACAAAGGAAGTCACTGACAGCCAAAGTGAGGACAGAGGATTCCAGGGAAGGTGATGGAAAATGGAAGAAGTCCATGCCGCAGAATGGGAGGGAATTGCACGGCAGTGTTATTACACCGAAGCATGTTTGCACAGAATCTCACAATCCAAAGGCATTGTACAGATCAGATAATTTATCCTTCGTTTTTTTTTTTAGATGAAGATGTAGGGACGGGAAGAATATGTGAACTGACCAATGTTATGGAGCTAATTAAGTTCCAAGTCAAGACCAGACCTCACATCTCCCGGTGCCTGCTTCTATTCCGCAGGAACTTGTCAGCACGGGGGTCTGCCTTTCCCTAAGGCAAGGAAATATCTTGTGTAGCCCCTAAGAAGAGAGCAGAAGCTTGCACAAAACAGCCGGACTGTTGGTACTCCAGCCTCGCGACATTAATCCAAGGCAAGATATGATGACTTTTGCTCCCTAGCCATCTACGAAGCCCATCACTTTGTCACCAAGCCAAATGTAATTAGCACACAGGGCACGCTCTTTCAGAGAGCCTCAAACCTGATTAACAGGTTCGAAACCAGAGCCTGGGGAGTAAGACAGATGACGTTGGGAAGCTTGTACCCAGCAACAAAAGGATTAAGGGGGACCAAATGGTGGGGAAAGAGAGAGATCTGTGAAGTGCCCAGACTGAGATGCCCCCCCTACCACGTACACCCGAGATCCAGCCCTACTAAGCTGCTCCTCATCGATGTGGTTTTGTTTATTAAATAAATGGTGGTTTATCAACCTCATAACCACCGTCTCCACCCTCCCCCTCCAAGAAACTAAACAGAATATTCCGCCGGGTGCAAAAGATCCTTCTGCTCACATTGGAAGAGAAGTTACCCACGGGCTGGTATCTGTTTCCGTGGAAACCAAAAATAAATATTGATACGGCGTTAATGGTCTGTGTCTCACTTAAGCTCCATTAAACTTCGAGCACTTGCAAGAAAACAGCCCATTGATGGCCCAGCTGAGGGAGAAGGAAGAAGCTTTATAAAAAGCAACAGTGTGGAAGGCACATGGGGTGCGGGCAGGATTTCTGAGCGCTTCTCAGCTAGGGAGCTCTTTATGGAATCCTTCCAGCCAGGGAGACCTACTTCCGTGCACTCCACGTGGCTGGTTAAGATGCGAGCCCTGCTTGGACAGGGTTTTTGTGAACCTGTCCTTTTTATAAAGAATCGTTGTGCGTTTTGGAAAGCTTATCTGCAGACAACAACATTTTCCAGGAACCCACATGCCCAAAGCGCAGTGAACAAATGAACTGAGCGTCCAAATTAGAATATTTCTTTCTGTACCACGTTTCCCAAAGCAATTCAAGTGCAGACAACTGAGGTCAGTATTGTTGCCTTTTATATTTATAATCCTGCTTTTAGGAGCAAAGTATTTGATTTATTGCATGAAAGTATTTTACAGCTTTAAATGCCGCTGCTCCTTGGACTAAGGAACATCAGAGCCCGCTTAATTTACACAAGGGATGTTAGGACTATTTAATGGCATGTAAACATTTTATAAGGCAAGTTCAAATTGCAGGCGATATTTAATATACTTTAGCAAAATGGACCACAAATGGATTCTAGTTCTTATTTATTGGCCCGATCTTTCTTATGGCATCAAAAGTGAATCGAGTTTTAAAAGGTGTTAAGAGTTTTCAGTACAGTTCGTGACACTGGGCACAATCGGTAGGTCTGCATAAAACAAGGAGAACGTGAATTAATTCCAGAACCCGGGCAACCGCGAGCCCCCCAATCAGAATTTATCATATGGCTTCTGGGGCTCAGGCAATAGGAGCTCCTGGGCCCTCCGCCCCTAGCAGAGCTCAAAGCCCAGTGAGCTGCCGGGATGGAAGGAAGGGGGTCCAGAAAGGGTGGTTTCCTGGCATGAAAAAGCACTAGTGGGAAAATCCCTGACCAGCAAGATGCAGATTTAGGGAGTGTCCTCAAGCTAGATCTGAGGGTCCTAGCTGATCATGACGGTGCACAGTCATATGTGTGATCAACTTCCAAAGTCTCTGAGGAGTGGATCTAGGAGTTTTGCCTTTCTAGAATTTCTTCAGGAAACACTCTTCACCTCCTACCTCTTACCAGGGCCCACGGGCTGAGGTGGGGCTGACACCACCTTTTCTGCCCGAGTCCAGGGTTATGTGAGGAACTCGGCATGCAGGCCGACAACTCAGGGAAGGCACATGATCCAAGCTGGGTTAGTCAAAGCCTCGTGCAGACTGGGGCTCTGGTTCTGGGGGAGGGGGCCACTGGCCCCCTGGTGTGGAGAGACCACCACCAACGAAGCCACCTCACAGAAGAGCAGCGCCAAGACGGGTATCACTGAGGAGGACCCCATTCCATACCCGGATTCAGTCATGCGGGACCTTACCTTGACTCCCTGTCTCAGAGCCAATAAATTCCATTTTTGACTTTTTTAAAAGATGTGTTTCATCATATGTGTCAGGTATCCTGCAGAGTGTTAGAACTAGAACGGCTTGCAGTTGGGAAAAGGGATGGGAGAACTAGCTTCCACATCCCTTGGGCTTAAACAAATAAGGGCCTTATTCTAGGAGAGGCCACACGGCGCCCCAAATTCCTGAGATGTTTCCAGTGAGGCTCCTCGCAAAAGAAGTCAACATTGAAGTCTCTCTTAGGGCAGATAGCTCGGGTTCCACTTCTGGCTCCCTTCTCCCTAGCTTCTTCTGGATTCTCTTTCTGTTCAGACACTGATCTTCATTGAGGAAAGCCAACAGTGTTTCCAGGCTTTGTCATTACAACGAGCATAAACCTTATACCAACTAATATTCACTTGCATTTTTTCCCCCACAACCCTTTCACACCCAAATTTCAGGATAACCCTGTGAGGGAGATAATCTCACCGCCGTTTTACAGACACAGAGAGATGAAGCAGGTCTCCTAAAGTCACTGCGTCGGCCTATTGTGAAGCTGGTTCCTTGCTCTCCAGCCCAGGCTGAGGATATCCCATTAACTGCTCATTTCCCACCCCTGTTTTGCCAATTCATTCCCATGGCCTCCTTGTTTCTCCCCTGCCCATCAGGACAACCTCGAGCGTTAGATCTCATTCTCCCTATGTTACAGCTGCAGAAATCGAAGCAGAGATGTTAGAGTGAACTGCTCAGGACTTTAGTGGAAGGACATGTGCCCAGGATCTGTTCAGGACCACAAAAGTCATTCTGTCTACTTTGCCATTGCTGGGGAGGTGGGTGGGTTGACACGACAAAATCCACTATAATTTTACCTCAGCTGGTCACAAATTGTTTTTGAGAGTCTTCTCTGTGCCGCATGCATAGAAGCAAGGCCGATGTGGGGAAGACAGGCAGTAAATCAGTGATTATCCTAAGTCATGAGGGAAAGTGATGAGATCCTATAGGAGCCCGTGGGAGAACCAAGAACATGGCCAAAGGCGTGTATGGGCAGAAGGGTACTGGAGAGGGGCCAGAAAAGGCCAATCAGAGGAAGTGTCATTTAAGGTAAGACTTAGAGGATTGCGTGGGACCTAAACCAATAAAAGGGTTCCAAAGGCCCCTCGCTAGGTTGTATTTTCTTTCCCGGCGTAGTTTTAAAAGTCTGAAATAACACTGCACGCACAGCTCTTCCTGCATTTAGACTTTCTTCTTATATTTGCTGCCTGGGCTTCAGGAAACCCTTTGATGTCTGGCTGCAAAGGGCCCTGCCTCGGGGGGGCCTGCTCGGGGCCGGACCATATTTCATCCAAAACAGGGATTCAAAATGGGAGACCATTACCAGTCATGTAATTAACGCTGCTGAAGACGCACTGCTTATGAAAAGGAAAATGCTAGCACTGATGATGAAATTTATGAGGTGCTTACGTCTAGTGGATTGGAGTGAATTATCTAGTTCCACCGATGCTCTGACCCATTTAAAATGAGAACAGAAGAGGGCAATCTGTTTGCCTCTCAACACCCTCAAAGGAGGTAAAAGGGGTAATTTATACTTGTGTATCTGGCCGCTTATTCAGCCTCGCATTAGATAATGAGTTTGTATTTACATCTGGAAACCTCGCCCGGTCAGGAGATGATACGCCACAGGGGAAAGCAGGATGATTTTCACGCATGTCCTTTTTCTTTCTGGGCGCCTCCGCCCAGGAAGAAAATTCATTTTGCTCACGAGAGCCTGTCTGATGTGGGATGTGCGGGGGCAGGAGTGTGGAGGCCCGTGATTTCTCATTCTGTGCCTTCTTCGGTTCCGTGATCGCATGTTCTCGGTCGGGGGGAAGAGATATGGGAGTCGAGAGGCATGGGCTCTCTGTGAGGTTCTCGGCGTCAGGCGTCCCCAGACAGGCGTTCTGTGGTCCCGGGGTCCAGGAGGCTGGCATACCCATGTCGTTGCCAGCTGTGTGGAAGATTCCCTCCAGGATCCATTGTCAATATACTGTGTGGGGCATATTTACGGACTCTGCTATTATAAAGGCTTGTTTCATCACCAAAACCCTCTCTGCGTTCTAAATTTAAAACAAAGTCTCGAAGCCTTGACACCCAATTCATTTTTTAACATATAAGATACAATTTTACTAAAGACCTAAAAATCAAGTTCTCCCTAAAGAAACTGGTAAAACATTTTACAGAAGTGCTGTCAGCTAAGGGAAAGTTTTCATTTCTGTCTGGGCAAAGAGTCTCACTAGAGTTCTCAGCTGAGGATGACTTTTGTGTCCCCCAGGGGGACCTTTGGCCATGTCTGGAGACATTTTTGATGGTCACAAGAGGGGATGCTAATGGTGTCTAGTAGGTAGAGGTCAGGGATGTTGTGAAGTGTACAGGACGGTCCTTGCCCCAACAAAGAATTATCTGGGCCAACATGATAATGGTGCAAAGATTGAGAAGCCCCGAATTAGAGTTAAGGAATGTTCCCATCCTTTAGCCACCTGGATTCTACTGGAATGAACATCAGCCAAATAAACATTTCCAAACAATTAATAACACTTCAATACAGTATTAGGCGCCATACCTGTCAGAAGGGAGATATAACACCACAAGGACTAAGGGACATTGGAGCAGAGACACATCGCTGGGGGTTTGGAAGGATTTGGTCGGGGCTGAGAGGGGGGCCCCTGAATATCATGTTTAGAAAAGCCCTGGTAAGCTCTGAGGACCATTTTTAGGGGGTGGAGGGGGCAGAGACCAGAATGCAATGAGCTGAATGAAGAACAGCACACGAGCATGAGTATTTTCTCAGGAAGTAGTTGGCAAAAAATAAAATTAAATTAAATTAAATTTAAAATAAAATTAAAAAATTTGCAGTTTTTAATTTTTTCATATATGGATTATTTATCTAATCAATAAATGCATTAAAAAAGTAACATAACAGCAAACACATATTGAGCAATAACATACTAAGTCAGAAGCTGTGGTGGGCTCTTCCCACTCAGTCCTGACTACAGTGTTCTTTATTGTGCCATCGCACAGATGAGGAACCTGAGATAGGGAAATTGCAGGGAGGACCCCAAATCATCCGGCTGCTGAGTGCTGGCTCCGAACCAGGAAATTCCATGTTCTTATTGACTGCCTGACACTCCCTTCCTAGGAATAAAACTGCTTTGTGTAGAACCAGAGAGGTGGGGGTGAAAGCCCCACACTCTTGCTCCTAAAAAGGCACCTGCCCCACAGTCTGCACTGTTACACACGTAAGCATTAAGTACCTTGACAAAGAGAAAAGTAAGAAGTGAGGCAACCCCAATAAGCTTTTCCTCAGACCCAAGAGAAGCCCCCTCAGAAGCTGCTTAGAGTTACCCCGCCACCCACTTACTGAGTCTAATCAGGCCTTTCCCAGTAAAGTCATTAGGATTTAGGCATCCACCCAAGGATGAAATTTTGGTCAAATTCATTGAAATGGTACCAGTTATGCAGATAGGAAGGCTGGATCATTCTGTGGGTGATAAGGGCAAATCTGAACAAAAATAATAATAAATTTTAAAAAAGTATGGTATGGGGTGCCTGGATGCCTGGATGGCTCAGTTCGTTAAGTAGCAGCCTCTTGATTTTGGCTCAGGTCATGATCTCGGTGTCCTGGGATTGAGCCTGGCATCAGTCAGGCTCCACACTCGGTGGGGAGTCTGCTTGAGGATTCTCTCTCTCCCTCTTCCTCAGTCCCTCCCCCTCTCACGTTCTCTCTCTCTCTCTCTCTCTCTCAAATAAATCTTTTTTAAAAAGTATAGTGAAAGCATCAGCAATGTCTTAAAGTTGAACAAGATCAAAACTCAAAGTAATCTGAAGTTGGCCCACAACCCTAACTGCATCATGGCTTATAGACCAAACATCTACTAGTGCTCTTCCATTTAATCCATCTGACAGTCCTAGCAGGTAGGGAGTAAGGCTCTCATTTTGCAGATGAAGAACAGAAATGATGGTAGGTTAAGAGAACTGCTCCCAGCCACAGGCAAGGCCAGGTAGGAGTCAGAATGCAAGACTTCGCACCCCGAGTTAATTGGGCTGTCTCTTACAGCATTCCTGACCCTTAGTTAGGTGGATATCTCTTAATTTAATCCATCAAAAGTATGGGGCCACTGTATCTGGTCCTGTGGGTAAGATGTAGAAATAAAGTTAGAGCTGAAAGAAAACATGCCCCATGGTCAGGAGCAGGGATCCTGGAGTTCACTGGACTTGAGTTTGAACTCTGACTCTGCCCCTGCTAGCTGTGGGGAGTGGTCACCACACCAAGCATCGTATCAACTCTCTGAGTCTGTCTCCTCATCTGGAAATTAAGGAAAAATAATCATATCACTCCACAAGGCTGTTGCAAATGTGAAATTACTTGATGGCAACATGAGCAAAATTGTACTATGCCTGATTCAGAGCAAGAATTCATTGAATGACAGTTATAATATTGTTCATGTTGTAAATTGCTTACTATAACCATCTTGCCCAGAGGTGAATACTCAAATAAGCCACAGGAGCTAGGTATGAAATCCGAATGTTGCAGCAGGCCCTGCGTGATACGACAGGGATTGGTAGGGACTATGAGAATACAGAAAGTGTATAGCTTATCTAAAAGCATTAAAATAATAAATAATAATAATAATAAAGGCTTCCGGACACACACAGTATATTTGTGGGTTGAGTGGTTCACAAGCCACCAGTTTATAGATGCCATTCAAATCCAATCCCCATTGTAATTATAAGGAAAGAAAGGCCCAACGAAGGGAAGAGAATTAGTGGTGGAGTCATTCCTAGTACTTCTTCACATTTTTCTCTGGCCTCTCATGAGATTATGAAATCACAGAAAGTTTTTCATATTTCCTTCTTTAAAACCAAAGGGGGAGGGGAGGGCTCCACACAATAACCCAAGGCGAGAAGCAGAGTGCTTGGGGGCAACCGAGGAAGAATCCTAAGAAAGTAAGTTTTTCATGAAACTTTTTTTTTCTTTTAGGGAACAGATTTCTGTTCCCTTTGAGTATAAATATCACAAAAGTTTAGAGGACAGACCCCTCCCCCCCAGTAACCGCCTTGCTGACATTAAAGATGATGTGGGAATGAAATACGTAATTTCAAAATCCTAAAAACACATGATTTCATTAGTGCCATATTCAGGGGTTCTCACCTATGTCTCAGAAGACTGAGGTATTGATCTGACTATGAAGCTGTGACAATAAAACAATGCTCTATTGACTGTCCCTGCAGGGTCGCCTAATATCATTTATTGAAGTAAGCAGAATAGCAGAGGGAAAGCGTTGCCCCAGTAATAAGTGGTAATTGCCAGGAAGTGAGGCATTGCGGTCCTCATTGACCCCTGCATCCTGATATTTTGATGGATTCTATGTAGCTCCATTAGGATTGGCATTGTAATATTACACCAGCTCAGCTGCAGAACAACAGACCTCCGTTTGGATCATGGATTTTTGATTATACAGCTCCTCAGCGTACCCCACAAGCAATTCCCACTGCTGGGGCACGGGTACTGGAGCTGATGGGGTAACAGATGGAACACTCCATAGCTTCCAGTTACTCCCATAGTACTGTGAAAGAGCTGCCTCCTCCAGGTGCCTGAACAAGGAGACAATACAACACCCACCTTATTAGTGGATGGAGTAAAGTTGGCTTCCATATTGCGTCCACAAGGAGGATGGCACCATTAGGGCACATTTTTCGGAACTTAAACTTCTTTTTTTTTTTTTTTTAAAGATTTTATTTATTTATTTGACAGAGATAGGGACAGCCAGCGAGAGAGGGAACACAAGCAGGGGGAGTGGGAGAGGAAGAAGCAGGCTCATAGCGGAAGAGCCTGATGTGGGGCTCGATCCCATAACGCCAGGATCACGCCCTGAGCCGAAGGCAGACGCTTAACCGCTGTGCCACCCAGGCGCCCCTGGAACTTAAACTTCTTAAGGTAAGGATTGAAACCGGCTGAATATGCAGCTTTTTATATCTCCATGATCGTTTCACCAGGGTTCTTGAAAGTTCTAGAAGAGATGCTTCCATTTCTCTGTCTGAACATTCATTCCTTCACTCATGCAAACCATGCTACTTAGAGTCCATGAATCAGTGTCCCTTCTGGTTTGTCACTCTTTGGAGAGGATGTAAGTACTCACATGGGTTCTCAAAGCCTATCTGCCATGACTGTAGTACTCTGCATAGCCCCTTCTGTTGGTTGTGATTTTGATCATGTGGCTACACAAACATTAGATTAGATTGTGAGAGAATATGGAGATAAAGAACCTAAGTGATACGATAAAAGCCTCCTAGGGAAATATTTCAGAACAAAAGCAATATGTATTCTCACCGTGAATGATGTTTGGTACCTATCCTTCGTTAGGATTAAGTCTGAGTACCCCACATGCTCCGTTACCTCATTTAGAAGTTGAGATTGAGCTCCCTTCTCTGAGTGATGATATCCCATAACATGTCATGGCTGAGTCTATGTTGTCTTCAATTCCCATGATGCATTTCTACTTGTTTCTTCAGAAATGAGGATAATGTTGGGCACATGGTAGGTCTAAGAACCAAAAGGTTTTCTTGGGCAAAAAGCCAGGGTCTTAGGGGGTTTGATATCTGGCATCAAACCTAGGCAAACTCTACAATCTTCTTCTAAGAGCAACACATGATGGGTCAGAGAACACTGAAGAAGGTCCACAGGTATCCGTGGACAAGTCTGAAAATGGCAGAAGAGAAAGATGGAAGCCCTCTCCGCCTTGGTCCAGTCTCCACGGAGGCTTCGCTCTTGTCACACTGACTATTTTCATGCTTCCTGACTTTGCTTTTGTGGTTCCCTCTTCCTAGAATACCTTCTTTTCTCTAGAAAAATACTCACTTATCAATGTCCAGAAGTTCCTCTCTCCTTACTCTTGGGCAAAATATCTGTGGTCTTCAGTCTTATCCATGACCCTTTCTGCAGGTGAAGACATCTAACTCATGCGATTCAGGCTTCACCAACATCTAACGAAGTCTCATCTGACTCTGTTTCCAGTGCAGGTTTTCCCCAGGGAGGGGGTATGCTAAGAGGCCCCCCTCATGGGTATCTAGGTTGCTCAGTAGTTACCTTTCTCACTATGAATTAATAAGCATCAGCCTGGCATTCACTCGTCAGTCTGTGTGAGTTTGATTAATAGGAGTCCCTCCCTCGAAGGGGAAATCTATTTTTGATGTTCCTGGTTTTCCTCAGGTGACATTGACCCTCAAAAGGGATCCTTCCATCTCAACTACAAGCACAGTTACATTATTCTGTTCAGAGGAGTTTGTTTAAGGGATTCTAAGATTTCTAGGTTTCCACCAAGTCCATGCATGACCAGCGAGAAGAAGAGCCCCTCTAAGCCAAAGCCAGGGCACTGTGATTCTAGAAAACTGGTGAGGGTTAAGGTGAGACCAAAGAATTAACTCTGTAGGGATTCTTAGGGATATTGAGGGAAGGAGGGGAGCCCAGGAGAAGATAGGACTTTCTGATAAATAGGGCAGGTGGGAACTTGGAGTCATGGTAGCTTGTTCCCCATTCAGGTTAGGCAGGACTTATCCTCTCCATCTCACCATTGGAGGAGAGAGCAGCTGGTCACTCAGGCACTGGAGCCGGGCCACCCGGTCCACTACTCATTCATTTAATGGGCACAGCAGTAATGGATTCTCCTGTTCCCTTTGTGATTTCCTTCATTTTGATTGACAGAGACTTTCTTTAGTCATCTTAATAGAGCATTACCATGGACGGCACTGGAGGAGATAATGCTAAGTGAAATAAGTCAAGCAGAGAAAGACAACTATCATATGATTTCTCCTCATCTATGGAACATAAGAACTAGGATGATCAGTAGGGGAAGAAAGGGATAAAGAAAGGGGGGGTAATCAGAAGGGGGAATGAAACATGAGAGACTATGGACTATGAGAAACAAACTGAGGGCCTCAGAGGGGAGGGGGGTGGGGGAATGGGACAGACCAGTGATGGGTAGTAAGGAGGGCACGTGTTGCATGGTGCACTGGGTGTTATACGCAACTAATGAATCATCGAGCTTTACATCGGAAGCCGGGGATGTACTGTATGGTGACTAACATAATATAATAAAAAATCATTAAAAAAAAATAGAGCATTACCCAATGGTTTGTGTTGGTCTGTTTCTGCTTTCTTTCAAAGTATTAGTCCTGCAAGAAACTCACAAAAAAAGTGACCCATGAGCACATACATATAAGCGTGGGAAACAGGGCATACTAGCGTTTCTGCTTGCGATCCTATTTGTGGGTCGTAGGTTCTGAAAAGTCCTGCTTGGTAGAAACATTTTTACAATCATTTAAATTATTTCTAAAGCACTATCTCTAATCTATTTGATTGCAGAAATCTTTTTGTTTTGTTTTGCTGTTTTCTAGCGAAACAACGATGCTAGTTACGGAATTAGTGATCCACGAACCCACTTCAGGAAACACTTAGTCAAGAATTACATAGTCAAATCTTGCCCGAGAGGCATCCTGCTTCTTTAAGGTGATTTTCCTCCTCATCATCATATTCAAATGTTTATTATTACTTCTTTAACTCGGCCTCCTACAGAGTAACCCCCTTTCCTTATTTCCCAGGAGTTTCACAGGGTACCTCACTGCTGCCCCTCACGCCACCCAGACTACGGGGTTTTCTAATATGATCCTAAATTACTGCCCAAAATAAATATGTGTTGCCAAATGTCAGGCCCTTTAATGTGACGAAGGAAACCTTGTTCCTATATACTTCCTCCTAAATGCATTTTGCTAGAGGGCATTTAAAAAAACACATTAAATTTTATGATGACTTTAACAAACAAGTCAGTGATCATGATTTCAATACGAGCAGCAAGCAGTTAAGGAGAAAGGTCAGCGTAGCCATGGCATATAGAGTTTCTGCTTGGGGACGGCTGACTCTCTCTCTGCAGCAAATGCGAGTCAGCTGACTCTCTAATGCTATAGTTAAAACATAGATTCTAAATAGTCAGGCTAATGACTCCAAAATTAAAATAGTCCTGGCCCCTAGATGCAGCTAGTAATTAACTTTTAATTTTATACAGAAGCATGTCATGCTTTTGACCCTTGACTTTATTTAGCTCTCTCCTGGCATTTCAAAAGCATGATCTGCTAAATAAGGTTGTTAAAATCAGTATTACTGAGAGAAGCAATTGCGCAAATGTGCATATGGAAATTATAGCCAGAGGGGTGCTTCGTAGAGAAGCAGCCTCCATGAACTTAAATTTGGGGCTAATTGCTATTGCTATATTATTCAAAATTATAAATTAGACTATTAGCAAATGGAATTATGTAAGACCTATGGGAGCAAAACAATTATTGTCATAGAGCCATGGAATGTTAGAGCTGAAAGAGGATTTATGGACTATCTATTAATACTGTTCTCTTACTTCACCATCAGGGAAACTGAGGCTGAAGGGGAAAGCCTAGATCCCCCAAGGTCAGACTATGAGAGGAAGTGTGGTTTAGTACACTGGGGGTGGGGACCTGAAGGTGGGCATTTTTATTGCTGTTATTTTCCAGTTTTCTAAAAAGCATTCTAGCATTTAACTTTAATGTCTGTGCTCTTGAATGGAGGAGGGGGAATCAGAGATTGAAGGCAAGTGTTAAGAGTGTGTATATAGGCCAGAGTGAGACATGAGTGCCCTCAGTCGCTCAGAATTTCTCTCTTGTTAAATCAATTTTTATTTTGTATGTGGATCAGTCAGCTCAGGCTGCTGTAACAAAACTCCACAGGCTGGATGGCTTAAACAACAGAAATTTACTTTTGCACATTTCTGGGGGATGGAAGTCCAAGGTCAAGGTACCATCAGGGTTGGTTCTGGTGGGACCTCCCTCCCTGGCTTGTAGAAGGTATCCTTCTCACTGTGTCCTCACGTGGCCTTCCTTTGTGAGTGCTCACAGCGAGACAGAGGGAGGGAGGGATCTGGCATCTCTTCTTACAAGGACACCAGTCCTATCAGAGCAGGGTCCCAACTTTATGATCTCATCTAACCTTGATTACCTCTCTAAATTCCCTGTTTCCAAACACAGTGACATTGGGAATTAGGGCCTTCAACATATGAATTTGGGGGGACATAGTTCAGTCCATAACAATATGTTCAACACTATTCTGAGGAGGGGCTTAGGAATGAGTGAAGAGGTTGGACATCGGGACTTTTGTGGTTGTGATCAGTCTCTGCTATTGTCCCAAGCTCTGGCCCCAACTTATATATCTCACTCTAGTGAGGTATACAACTCCTGCCTTAATACCTTTGATTTTCACTGGGCCCCAAAGGTGTAAGTTTCCCCACTCTCACCAGATACGCATCCCACCCAATGAGAAAGGACCCTACTGCACTGACTGTTCTGTCCGTCAGACCAGCTGCACTCCACCTGGTCCTCACTCAATCTACTGGGTTTCATTTCCCTGCTAGCCTGTGAAATTACTCAAACAAGCGGATCATACCCTCCTGCAGGAACCAAGGGACACCTCAACCCCTTGTTACCACAAATCTTGTCTCCCACAGCCTCTGATGCTTCATTCTACTTCTCAGTACAACCCTGTGTGGCCCTCCATGGCATGTGATGTCCCCCTTCCCCAGGCTGTGAGTATATATAACTAACAAAATACTGTCAATCTCATCTGTCCAGCATTGAGTGTTGTGAGAGCAAGGGATCCCTCCTTTACTGATGGTGTGAATATGAGGTCATCAGAATACTCACCTAGAAACACAAAAGCCCTTCAGTTAACAATATCCTGTCTCTTTGGAATGCTCTAGTTGCTCTAGCCTGCCCCACCACCGTCTATCCCACCCCATTTCTGGTAAGGGGCTTTCTAACATTTTTCTCTTGATCATACACAGTTTTCTACATAACAGCCTAGGTAAACACAATTTTCTCCATCTCCTGACATTTTCAGTGATGTTTCATCTGCTCTTATTGATTGGCACTCTGGGAAGCTTCCTTTAATTGGCTCTGTGTGTGTGTGTGTGTGTGTGTGTGTGTGTGTATGTGTGTGAGTTTGTCTCTTCAGAGAAAAGAAGCAGGATATCAAGAAAAAAAAAAAAAAGCACATAGCAGCAGCCAGGCTATTGTAATCCAGCAACTAATACACTGAAGATAAGACATACAGTCTGGTCTCTGGAAAGAAATTGTAAACCACAGATATAAAGTTAGCATCCTATAAGATCTGCTTTTTTTTAAAAAAACTGAATTTTATACTTCTATCTCCAAAAATAACTGTATTTTTTTTGAAAATCACATTATCTATTTCCAAATCGTCTACTCCTCTACAAGTAATCTTAGTTTTAAAAAACAGGTTTTATATATATATATAATATGTATATTTACTATATATATTTAAGATTTTATTTATTTATTAGAAAGAGAGTGTGAGTGGGGGGAGGAGCAAAGGGGGAGGGAGAGGAACAAGCAGATTCTGCACTGAGCACAGAGCCCTACGCAGGGCTCGATCCCAGGACCCTGAGATCATGACCTGAGCTGAAACCAAGAGTCGGTTTCCCAACTGGCTGAGCCACCCAAGCGCCCCTAAAAAACAGGCTTTATTTTAAAGTTTCATGCATAAGTTAATTTAGGAGTGGCCTTAGCAAGCATTTGCCTCATATATCAGTGTTAGAAATTGTAAGTTCACACATGAGACCTCCTTGACCAAATTACTTCATAGCTGGAAAAGAGTATCTGCCATGAACCATAGTAGAACATAATACTTTTAGAATATTTTAAACCAGACATAATATTAAAACAATGTCACCCAAAATGTGGCTCTCCTATCTAGGGCTCAATTTTCCTAACTTGAAAAAATGTGGATTAAGCAATGTCATAGGTCTTTTTCAGCTTGACTAAATGTAAGATTATTGAATATAAAATACATTTTGTAAGATCTTAACTTCAAACTCAAGAAGACATAATGAGCATGTTTATTTCTTCTTTCTCCCAATATTTCATAAAATAAGAGTAAAACAATCAACTAAGAAAATATTATAACAAAGACAATAGAAAGAAGGCCATCAGTAGCTGAGAGATTTTAACACATAAAACACGAGAGAAAGAGACAAAATGGAGATAGTACTTCAATCAACTAAATTTAACATCATACAAATATGATTTGAGAAAGAGAAATCAAAGGAAACTAGGTGAGAGAAAATCACCAAAAAAAGAAATTATATAGAGCTAAAGACAGAGATAAATCTTCAACAAAGGGCCATCCAGTGAAAAAAGACTCATAAACATCGTTGTGAAATTTTAGATCAATAGGGATCCTAAAATAAAAGATTCTAAAAATAAAATAAAAATCCTAAAAGCTTCCATATATATAGAAGAAAAACATACTGGATTACCCACGAAGAATCCAAATTTGATGCCATCTAACTTTTTGTGGCTGACTACATATATGAGAGGACAATGGAGCAATATATGGAAAGTTCAGAGAAAATTATTTTTTAATCAAGAATTTTATATCTAGCCAAATTATCATCCCAATGAAGTAACAAAATAACATTCTTAAACATTTAGGGAACATCCAGAAAGTTTATCACAAACGTATCCATTCTGAGTAACGAGTTCCATAGGAATTAGTCCCAGGATATTAGCTGTGCAGAAGGCCTAGAAATCATTTGGTTCAAATCAAGTCATTAGGTTCCAAGAAGAAAGTCAGTAGAAAAAGAATGGAGTAGATCCCATGAAATAGAAATAGTAAGAAACGAAGACAAATTATGATATAGTGAAGAGTTAAATATACATTAAATACATTGCTTACATTTGGTCAAGATGAAAAGAGCCTAGATACTGTTTAATCTATGTATTTTAGATACGAAATTTGAGGCCTGGATGGGAGAGCCACTTTTGGGATGTCACATTGCTCTAATGTTTTGTTTTATTTCAATTTTTTTTAAAAATATTCTTTTCCACTATGGTTCAGGGCAAATATTCTTTTTTTTTTTTAAAGATTTTATTTATTTGACAGAGATAGAGACAGCCAGCGAGAGAGGGAACACAAGCAGGGGGAGTGGGAGAGGAAAGCAGGCTCATAGCGGAGGAGCCTGATGTGGGGCTCGATCCCTTAACGCCGGGATCACGCCCTGAGCCGAAGGCAGACGCTTAAGCACTGTGCCACCCAGGCACCCCAGGGCAAATATTCTTTTATTCTCTTCCAGCTGTATAACCAAAGGGGTGTCTCAGGTCTAATGTGTGAACTTAACATGATGTCTAACACTGCATTGTGTGGGGAATGCTTTTTGAGGCAACCACACAAAATAAAAGGAACTAAAAAATCAAATACCAAAGAAACAAAAAAACACCATCAAACAGCAGCAACAATAGCAGCCAAACTGAAACAAACCAGAAGGTAGGACGTGGAGCTTCCAAAGTGGCGTGCCATGGTGCGCTTGATAACAATACCAGTGACAAAACTTCATTTGCCTTCGATGCCAAGCCCATTCTCTATAGAGTGGCGAAAAAGTCACAACACTAAACACCTAGAAAAGGAGATATAATTCAGATACCCTTCCTTGTTCTTCAGGGAGCAAGAGTGACATAGTTACATCACTGAAAAACATGTTTCTGGCTTGAGAGTCAAGCCATGGCCAACACTCGAAAGATTAAACATGACTGACAAAGTATGCTATTAGTATGACTCAGAGATGTGAGAGACATTGTCCAAAGTGACTGGCACAAGGGACACAAACTTAAGTATATTATTTGATATTACAGTGATAGAACTTCCAAATACTGGGTAAAAGAGAGGCAATGGGGTGCTGCACGCGAGCTAAATTTGCATTTCTATGGCAAAGACTCGGTTGGGGGGTAATACCCAGGGTTGACTCAGCAAGAAAGAGTGGTTATAGATTGTCCTCAGTTGTAGAGGTGAAAAGAGACCTAAAACAGAAATACTGAAAGTTGCTCTTTGAGAAGTGGAATGGGGGGTGGAATGGGGGACGGGCAGAGGACTAGTCCTTGTTTTTACAAGCTTCCTTCTATTATTGTGTCTGGTGGCCACATTGCTTCTAGCCCACGTGGCATTGCTACTAGTCCAAGTGTGCATAGTGCACACTCACACACACACACATCTCACACACACACCCACATACATCTATTATCTTTAATGCTAAGGCACAGCACATAGAATTTCTGTGAATATTATACAAGAGCTTCTTCATATTTCTAATTTCTCTTACCAATATTGCTTTGCTTTTCTTTGGGCAGGTATGTCACTTGAACTCTAATCTGTAAGATTCCACTTGATTTGCCCCTTTCCTTTTGTATAAATTTCATATCCTTCTGTCCCTCCCTCTCAAGTCTTATAGACTTTCTTCTTAGTTTCGGAGATCACCAAAGTCATTTGCTTCAGGGCCCTTACATTTGCTTTTCCCTGTTCCTTGGGAGACTGTCTCCTCAGGTCTCCTTCTCCTTCTCCTTCCTCGTCTTCCTCTTCCTCCTCTTCTTCTTAAGATTTTGTTTATTTATTTGAGAGAGAGAAAGACTGAGAGAGACCATGAGCAGGGGTGGGTATGGAGTCAGGGGGAGAGGGAGAAACAGATTCCCCGCTGAGCAGGGAGCCTGATGTAGGGCTCCATCCCAGGACCCCGGGATCGTGACCTGAGCCGAAGGCAGATGCTTAACCAACTGAGTCACCCAGGTGCCCCTCTCCTCAGGCCTTCTTTAGACATGTCTCTCCTTGTCACTCAGGTCTCAATATCACCTCTTCAGGAGGACTTCCCCTATATCTCTTGTTAGACAGAACCCTTTTTTCACTTTTTGAGAATCCCTTTTTCTGTGAAATGTATCACAGTCATATATGCAAGAGTGAATCCACAACGCTCACATGATTTGAATAATAATTACAAAATCAAAATGGAATGAATCCAGTGCATCTCAAATCCAGCCGATGGATAAGACATTACTACACCTTGGCAGCCCTGGTGGGTCTCTAACCAATTTTCTTCCCCTCTTTCTTCCTCATGTTTTAGCCATACTGATGAATTTCATGTTAATAATGACCATGCTTTCTTTATAGTTTTTTTCCCTTTATCACAGCTGCATATGTATTCTTGAACATCGCATTGTTTGATTTTGCTTATTTTTGAAATTTACATAAAGAGAATCATTTTGTAGTTGTGATTCTATTCAATATATCTTTTTTTTTTTTAAAGATTTTATTTTTATTTATTTGACAGAGATAGAGACAGCCAGCGAGAGAGGGAACACAAGCAGGGGGAGTGGGAGAGGAAGAAGCAGGCTCATAGCAGAGGAGCCTGATATGGGGCTCGATCCCATAAAGCTGGGATCACGCCCTGAGCCGAAGGCAGACGCTTAACCACTGTGCCACCCAGGCGCCCCTATTCAATATATCTTTGAGAATCATTGACATTGATGTGTGTAGTGGCAGTTGATTGATTTTCATTATGAATATTATTCTATTACCAGACAACACCACATTTCATTCACTCTGCTGTGGGTGAGCATTTGGATTTTTCCAGATCTTTATCATTGTGAACGATGATCCTATGAATGTCTTCGTACATGTCCTGGGCCTTGGAAAGACCTTCTCCAGGATTGCATTGGGAGCGTTAGAGGCCCTGCACATGATTAGCTTTAGTAAATAATTCCAAACTGTTTACCAAAGTGGTTGCAGCAATTCACACGCCCATTGCCAGTGGATAAGGATTGCTGCCCCGACATTGTGGGTGACACACACCATTGCCAGACATTTCTGAGGAGGGAGGGGCAGAGGGAGAGAGAGAGAGAGAGAGAAACTCAAGCAGACTCTCCAGTGAGCACAGAGCCTGAGGCGGGGCTCGATCTCACGACCCTGAGATCACAACCTGAGATGAAATCAAGGGTCAGATGCTCAACCGACTGAGCCACCCAGGCACCTCTCTATTGTATTTATATAATTTCTGTTCGTTTCCCCCACCGGAATATTAGCTCCATGAGGAAAAGGACCGTTTTGTCTTGGTCGCAGCTCTGCTAAACACTGGTTGAATAAATCAGTGAAGTGCTCTTGCCATATAAGTTATATGTAGAGTCACTGACTCAAGAATAGAAAAAGTAATGGATAAAAGGAAGAGGGTGAGTTGATCACGGGTAAACAGTGGAAGGTAGCAGAGATGAAGAAACGGAGTGAAGGTGAGGGGGAAGCGTGCATGTGTTAAAAAAAAAAAAAGATGCTGTGAAGTTGGAATTAATGGAACTATGAAGGCAGAGGAGCACAGGAATACAATGTCCGTGCTTGGGAGGGTGGAGGGGAGGGTCATTAAAAGGAGCTAGAATGGAATATGATGTAAAAAACAATTCCTCACCCCCATCACCAGCTGGCAGGACTGACCCAGGACAGCATGGTTGCTAAGCCACTTTCAGGTGTAAGGAAAAGCACCAGTTTTAAATGATTTATGAATGTGAGATGTAGCCAGAAATGAGTACATTGGTGCCTCTGTAAGTTAGGTGCTTATAATTTTGGAGACTGTGTTGTCTATAGAATCTCTGTTGTGATGACCTAGACACTGAAATATTAGTTGGTAAAACTATGGATATAGGTGAGTCTTATTTGAATTCTGGTCTCCAGCTTAGTTCCCCAAACAAGCAGTGTGCAGTGACTTAATGATTTAATCGACACACATAGTTATATCTAATATGAAATAAGTTCTTACTTCTTCTTTTCTAACCATGGACTTCATCTTACAGATATTTAACACACTCTGCTTCAAATCCAGTTTTAAAATGGCAGTTGGTGGGTTTCGAGACTGTTACTTTGGACTGAATTTGATGCAGCGTTGATTATTATTTGCTTAAGCCGTAATCAAATAAATCAGCTGCCCACAGGCTTCAGGAGCAACATGTAGGTAATTAACTTTCCAAAGGTTGAGACCAGTGGCGTGACTTGGCTGACGGGATGAATGAAGGATTCTCTGTGCCAAGTTTAGTACCTAATCAAACATCACGGGATTTGAGTGGTGAACAGAACTCCAACCCATCAGCGTTCAAGACTATTTACCTTTGATAAAACACCATTTCCTCTTTCTAATGAAGAAAAAACAAATGATGTTTTAAGATTTTTTTGAAGAAAACGGAAGTGAAATGGGCTTTAGATGTTAAATGCTTCTTCCTGAACAACATAACACATAAATAGGTCCGACAAATAAGTGAAAGGAAGGGAATAGGGGCTGGGGGTGGCCATCACAAGAGTTGAGACAACAAGGGTTTAGGAGACTGTCTTGGTGAGTTCAAGGAGTTAACAGTAAGGAGTATTTGTTTCTCACACACACACAAATAGTAATGCTGAGTTTGACTTTGCCTGGATTGGGTTGGAAAGGCATGGAGAATGCCAGAGGAATTTTGATTCACCTTATCTCAGAATCCAGCCATTTTGAATTGGTTGGGAGAAGATGAGTTTCTACAGTCCATGGAGGATTCAGCTCATCTCACTTGGAGATCACAATCTTTGATTTCTATCCCTAAAGGGAGGAAATGGACCCTCGAATACGTTTCATGCTTTCAAGTATCCACTCCTTTTCCTGGGCCCCTGAGGTCCAGGGACAGTTTGGAGAAGCCTTAAAAGTGTACCCTTTCTCTCTTTTCCTCATGTGTCTCTAAAAAAACCACAAACGATTTTAGATCCAACCTACAGCTTGTTCATCTGAATCACTAATCTCAACAGAGATTTATCAACAGGGGAAATTCTTTATGACCCGAAGTGCTTTCCTAATTCATACGTAGTACACCTCTGATCCCAAGGGGCTCAAAAAGTGCAGTAATTACCCAGAAATGTGTTGCTTGGAGTGTTTTATTGCAGTTACAAAATGAAATGTATACATAAAAATTAGGAGAACCGTTAGATGCAATGTATTAACTAGGTATTATGGGCATCCTGGCTGTGGCTATGACATCATCCCAAGTCAATCAGAAGTCTCCTAGCAACCTGCTTCTAACCACAATTCATAACCAGGTCGTATTTCAGGGCCTGCTTCTTTCACAGAAATTGTTCATAAAACAAAATAAAGGCCTATAATGTACATGAAGCTTATCTGATCTGACTGTTTACATTTCACCTCACTCTCCAGAGCTTTTCTTTCTTCTCCAAAACAGGAAATTCTCTTTGAAGGAAAAGGGAAGATATTATTAAAAATAGGAAATTCTTTTGAAACTATATCCTAGGATAAGACTAAAATCTGGGCTTTTGAGGAACTTATGGGAGAGATTATTTCCAGAGAAAACTGTAACATTACTGAAGCAGAAAAATATGCATTATTACTCTTAGTATATGCATTATTACTCTATTGTTAGAATATGCATTATAAAAATTGCTTGCTCCTTATATGACTTTGCAAAATCAAATACCAGTATCTGAATTATTTGTTTTCTGGCCACAAAATAACTTATTTAACTTATATCTATGACAAATGTGATCCAAAAGGGCAGGGGGAAAAAAAAAACAACCTACATCTGGGAAAATGGAAATAGTGTGAGTTGCAGACAAAAAAATAGTTATTTTTCTTGCAATACTGATTTTCATCATTCATTCACAACATAACCATCCCAAGAACTGCCAAGATCTCAATGATGCCTTTTCCTCATTATTATCTGTTATTTAGAGGGGTTTTTTTGTTTGTTTTCAAAAAGGATTTTTTATTTGTTCTGAATTTTTAAAAGCTTTCCATTGAAATAAGTACACATATAGGAGAGTGTACAAATTATAAGTATAAAATCTCTGAATGTCTTCTAATTTTTCTGTTCTTCCCTAAATCCAAATATCCAAATTTGACTTGAAATAACTAGTTTAGTTTCATTTTAACAAACTTAAAATAGCACTGCAGTATCAAAAGATTGTGATATTTTCAAACATGAATTTCTTCTAATTCCCCATTGACTTTCACATTGGACTGGGACTAAGGTAAAAAAGCCAGTTGCCTAACAAATATCCCTTCTTTTCCTTTTCCTTATTAACAAATTGATTTTCACCTCACCTCAAAAATACAACTTTCCCAGCCTCCCTTGTAGCTAAGTGTGGCCATGTGACTCAGTTTTGGCCAATGAGCTGTAAGTAGAAGTGTGGTAGAAATTTCCAGAAAGGTTCCTTAAAATCAGACTTCATCTCCCAAGAGGAGCCAAAGTAGCCACCCCACCAGCTCTGGATAACCTGCACAAATTACATTAGAGAGAAAGAAACTTCTAAGGTGAAGATGCTGCTATTTGGGGTTTTCCTTCCACAGAGAGCCAAACTTGATCCAGAAGTTTCCTGGGGGTATCTCCAAGAAGAAGTCATCACTTCTGAGCTAGATGAGAATTTAATAGCCATTTATAAGTCCCATACTACTTGTAAGAGGTATTTTCCATACATTATCTCATTTAATCCTCCCAACAATGCCCTGAGGTAAATATCATTGTCCCTATTTTACAGAAGAGGAAACTGAAAGGGTCCAAAAAGGAAAAGAATATCCTCCCAGCCATATGTTCCGCATGTAGCATGACTGGGAACACTCCCAGATCTGTGCACTTAACTGTTCCCTTATGCAGACCCTCAACCCACATGAAGGCATGAGGTCCCACTGGGCCTTGAAATTCTGCAGGAGAACAATTGACAGGAAGGGCCAGTCCTCAAGCACGTACTGTGTTGTATATAAGACTCTGTTTATAACAACCTGGGGATTAACAATACACGGAGAGAAGAGCTTTGGTTAAACTGATTAGGTTTAGGACAGACTTAATCAGTGGGGAGGAATCTGGTGGCCTCTGGAATGCCCATCACAGCCCCTTCTCTCCTTGGGGGAGAATCAGGAAGCTTCTTGCTCTGCATTCAAGCAAACTTCTTTTCTGTGGTGCCTTTTATTAATTTTGACAAAGATCAGGGCAATAATGATAAAGGTAAACACTTCACTGGCTTGCCCTAGCCAATCAGGGAAAATAAAGGATTCTGTCTTCTAACTCTATATAATATTTGATTTTTCAATAGGAAAACAGCAAATGATGAGATCCAAGTTTAGAAGTAAATGTGGGTTGTTCACAGAAGTGGGGTTGTGGGGTGCGCAGTAACGTGAATATTTTGACAGGCAGAATATTTTGGGCAAAGTAAAATCTCTCTGTTCATCCATCTGTACCAAAGCTGGCTATGTTTTATGGGTTGTTTTGGTTTCTATTGCTTCATGCTCTGCATGAATGAGTCCTTGGCTGAACTAGCTTCCTCCAGCTTGTAACTGTTCCTTTCTCTACTAGCATCTGCGAAAGTGCCCAAGATGCTGCAGAAGGGGAAGGCTTAATTTCAAGTGTCTAGCCCAGTGTTGACAGGGAGTAGGGACATGCTGACTGACTGCCTAAGAAACAGAGTGGTTCCGCACTCACAGGAGAGGCAGACAGCCTGGGTCTGTTTCCTGACTCCTGGCGCATATGGGATGTAGGACCTTGCTTGAGTCGCTGGACCTCAGCGAACCTCTTCTGTAAAATGGCTATGATCCCAATTGTTCCCTGAAGAACTGGTTAGTGAATTCAGTGATGCACAGAATGTGCGCATAGAATGTACGCCCAGTACACCCTGCCTTCCATTTCATTGGTCCTTGTTCCAGGGCAACCTGCCAGCAGGGGGCACTGTGGAAACACCCACCTTCTCTAGGAAACCTGGAGTTTGATTTTCTTTTAAGTCAGTTGTTGGAAATCCTTGGCCGACTCTATTCTCTCCTTTCCCTTCTTCTTCTAAAAGACATGATGGAGAAAGCATTCTGTGCAAACCTTGGGATGAAAATGCAAACGACTCCTCCCTAGCCAGGCTGGGTCAGTTGGCCAGTATCCTAACGGGGCAGGTGTGGTGGCCGGAAGGCACGAGCCTGCACAGGGATGCTTAAAGCTTTGCCCTGAGCCCAAATGCGACCTGCTTTCTCTGCATATATGATTCTCTCTCTCTCTCTGGCACCATGAGCAGAGACCGACTTATTCACATCTGCAGCTATACTACCTAGCCTAGCACTGTTCAGTAAGCATCTGTTGAAGAAATGAATGGAAAAAATAAGTGAAACAAACCATCCCATTTGTCCAAGAACTCACGTTACCCTCTTTCAATTCTGGTCTCTCCCCTAATCAGCAGGAACTACGTAAGAGAATGGAGATGTTTTCACTACAATAAGACCAGTGTTTCACCGGGCCTTATAAGAAGCTTCCGGGTCCCAACTTAGATTATTATGAAACTTTCCTAGGGAAGCGGAGAAGAAAAATTAATTAGCAAGTAAGATGAAGGGGAAAGTAAAGGGGTGGCTTCTACTCCCGCTTGTCCCTCTGGGCAAGGGGCTGGGCCGTGGACAGAGTGCCACTGAGCTGGTCCAGAGGCCTCCCTTGGACCCAGGAAAAGCCTCTTGACTTGTAAGGGTGGGTGCTGTCAGCTTGGAGCTCCTTGTCTCCTGCATCCCAAAGCAGAAGGAATTTCAGTGTCTCTGTCCTATCTAACCACATTAAAGCATATGTATCCATTGGAATAAAAATCCATTATCGGTAACCACTGGTCTCAGAAGTGGTATGCTGCCTGGCTTTGTGCTAATGGACCGGATGGAGAAAAATGCAAGCATAGCCCCCCAGTTTCCTTGAAGTTGTGTTAAGATCCTCTTCATTCTACTCTGCTCGGTGTGTAATAAAAGAAAAATGTCCTTAGGAATACTTTTTTTTTTTTTTTTTTTTTTTAAAGAAGAAGCTGTCTGGGGCTTCTGGAGCCCGTTTTGTCCCCACCACCTCCTCTCTGACTTCCGAATGGTCTTTACTACCGTGTGTCCCCCAGCCCAGACCACCATGGCCTGGGTTGCCATTAATATGTCATTTCCCTTTCCTGTTATCACAATATAAAGGACCTTGGCGTTGACCTTTCTATCAAAACATCCTTTGTTTAGAATGAAAAGCTATTCACTGCTAGAGTCTTATCTATAGGGTTTAGCCAGAGGATCAAATCCAAAGAGCAGAATTCGTTTACTTTGTATTAAATGAGCTCAGTTAAGAAGTCTCAATTTTGGCAGAAAGGTGCATTAATCACAAGGAAAAGAACAGATCTCGCTTTTCACAGCTTCTGGTTAACTTTCAATACAGTCACACAGTGAGGCTTTTGTTCCTGAAAAGTAGCACTGTATTTAAATACAGTAAATATAACAAAATTGCCTTCTTAAAATTACACAAGAGTTCCTCCAGCTCAGGATGCCCATAATGACCTCAGTGTTGCACGAATAACTTTACGGCTTCAAAAAGGCTCTAAATTAGTTTGGACAGATGGGTTTTATCCCGAGGAAATCAATGAGTTTTTGTGAGTCTGACTTAATTTTTATGCAGCTAGCACTTTGAGATGAAATTAAAATATGTATGAAAAACATATTAAAGTTTCCCTTGGGTCTACGGTTGTTTGTACATTTACAAGGTGTTAAAGAGATGATTTAAAAACTAACTCTATAAGGGATCAATGCAAGCAGACCATGATTTATGGTCTTTCATGACATTTTTGACACTTGAGGCCTAATGTCTTGTGCGTGTTGAACCGCTAATTATCTTTTAATTCATAAGGGCTTCGTGGTATTTTATAAGTGCAATATAATATATAGGGCTGGATCACATAGAAAAGCTCAGAGAACAACATGCTTTACACGTTTGGTTGAGTGGGTAACATGTATGTGTAAGCAAATTTGGGCCGAACCTGGCTCAAAACACTTCTTCATGATGCTGTAAAATTGAATCATTGCTTTTACCTGCCCAGCTCTAGAAAAATCACAGATCTATTATTTTTTTACGGGATGTGCAGGGTTAAGGCCTTAGTGGATTAGAAATCATATTTCTAATACAAACCCCAAGTAGTTACACCATGCCCAATAAACACTGCCTGATGCTTGTTATATTGACTGATGTCAGTTACAACGGTAACTGAACCGGAAGTGTATTTAAAGAGTTATTTATTTATTTGACAGAGAGAGCGAGTGCACAAGTAGGGGGAGAGCAGAGGCAGAGGGAGAGAGAGAATCTCAAGCAGACTCCCCGCCGAGTGCGGAGCCCGGCACAAGGCTCCATCTCAGGACCCTGACATCATGACCTGAGCCAAAATCAAGAGCTGGACACTGAGATCGTGACCTGAGCCGAAATCCAGAGTTGGGCACTTAACCAACAGAGCCACCCAGGCACTTCCGCCTGCCAGAAGTGTATTTAATACTGGTTTTTTCCTTTCCTTCCAAATCAGATTATTCAACAAGGTTGAATTTAGCGACACAATAAATATTTACCAAACACGCTCCGGGCACCAGACAGTGTTCTAGGCACTGGGGGAACGTGAAAGTCGCGGCCCGGCTGGCAGAGAGCTCGCAGCCTGGCAGCACGAAACACCATGTCACAATAATGCCACCTGAGCAAAGGGATCATTGAGGGTGAAGTAAAATTGCAACTGAGATTTGAAGGCAGAGAAATGGCATAAGTAATATTTTTATTCCTATTTTGTTTTGGAGGAAACGGAGTCACAATGACGTGATCTAGCTTGTCTGAAACTCTGCAGCTCGATGGTGACAGGACTAGGTCAGCTTTGGAGAGCTTGCTACTTAGACAACAATGTTGGGGGGAAAAATCATAACTGGGGAGACTGTGAGCACACAATGCTTAAGGGTTACTCCTCCCTCGTGTACAAAGACGAGTCCCTAAAATCATTGCCTGGTTGTTGATCCCTGCCCCTGAAATGACCGGGAAATTCATATGTGCTAGAGGAATGGAAATTTGGGTCTGCTAAGTTTCTCTAATTAGCCTCCCCAACTGGGGAAGGAGTCATTCAGGGCATGGGCACCATGAAGAGGACAGGAGGCCCCTGCTAAATACATTTTAGGGTCACCCTCCACCGTTCCTGCCTTATAGCCGCCCTCAGGTAAAGGACTGATATCAAACCCATATTGCAGATGATGGAACTGAGTCACAGAGTTAAGTGGCTGCTATTGACTACAAAGCTGGTAAGAGGCTGAGGAAGGCAGACTGGCTGCAACCCCACATTCTTACCACCACACTGTACATATTTGCAAGTCTTCTGAGCACAGCCTGGGGAGCCTGTGCGGGGGGGCCAAGAGCAGCCTGGGGCGCTGGTCTCAGGAAGCAACAGCCTCGTAGGGAAGACAGGTGTCTAACTAGTCAGAGCACAGGGTAGATGGTGTTGAGTATCTGGAGATGGGGAACGTAACCAGACTGGGGTAAGTGAAAGAGTCACAGAGGATATGGATTTATGGAGCCATGTATCAAGAAGGTGTTTGGATCACAATCCCAGGAAATCCAACCATTAGAGACTGAGATTTTCCTCATGCAAGAAAGTCTGGGGGTGCTGCCAGAAGTCTATTTAGAAGTCTATTTAGCCGAAGCAGAGAGTGTGGAGAACAATTAAGTGGGAGCTGATAATAATTTAATCAATGGATAATAATCTCTAATAATCTATGAAGTTATCTAGGAACATAATCTGTTGCACAATAAGGTGCAAGAGTATATTGGGATGGATTCACAGATAACCCTGCCTTGAATGCCTACTTGGTTACAAGGTAGGTTTTAATCCTATAGATAACAAGAGTGCATGAATGCTATTTTTGGCTACTTGCTTTACACCTTTATTGAGACAAAATTGATGTCTAACAAATTGCACTATTTAAAATGTACAATTTGCTAAGTATCAACATATGGAGACACCCATGAAATCATCAGCACACCCAAGAAAATGAATACTTATATTACCTGTCACGCAAGCTTTCCTCATGCTTCTCTGTAATCCAGCTCTCCTTGCACCCCTGCCTCCAGGCAATCACTGATCCACTTTTCCATCACTATAGATTACTTTTTATCTTCTAGAGTTTTTAAGATTCATCTGTACTGCATGAATCAATAGTTATTATTATTATCATTATTGCCGAATTGTATTACTTTATCCATTCACCTGTTCACATTTGGGTTGATTCCAATTTCTATTACTAGTAAATTGCGGTGAACACTCCCGTGTAAGTCCTTGGGCAGGTGTATGCCTTCATGGATGTGTAGTGGAATCTTACTGTGGTTTTAACTTGAAACGCCTTAAAAACTAATGATGTTGAGCATCTTTTCGGTGCTTATAGGCCATTCATCTGTTTTATTTTGTGAAGTGTCTGCTTGAGTTTTTACCCATTGTTAAAAAATGGGTTGTGTCTCTTCTTATTACTGAGTTGGATAAGTACTTTATATATTCTGGATACAAGTCTGTTGTGTTATGTATCTGATGTATGTGTTGCAAATATCTTCTCCGGGTGGTGGCTTGTCTTCTCGCCTTTTGAATAACAGAAGTCTGTAATTGTTAATCAAGTCCATTTTATTAACTTCTTTTTGGTTTGTGCTTTCTATGCACTAGGAAACTCATGTCTACCCCCAAGGTCTCATAGACGTTCTCCTGGAAGCTTTACAGTTTAGGTTTTGCATTTAGGTCTGTTATCCACTCTGAGTTAATTTTTATGTATGGTGCATAAGGGTGATGTTCTAACCCCCACCCACAAATGGATATTCAGTCGATCTGGCATTATTCATTGAAAAGACTCTCCCCTTTCCCACTGAATTGCTCTGGAACTTTTGATGCGAATCAATTTGTCATATATGTGTGGGTCTGTTTATGAAATCTCTATTCTGTTTCAGTGATCTCTGTGTCTATATATTTGTTAATATCAAACTATTTTGATTAGGGTAGATTTAAAGTAAGTCTTGAAATCAGATAGGGTAAGTCCTCTAAATTGTCTTTAGTTATTCTAGGTTCTTTGTATTTTCATATAAATTTTAGGATTAGCATGCCTGTCAATTTCTAGTTTTAAAAAATCTACTGGAATTTGATTGGGGTTGGGTTGAATTTGCAGATCAACTCAAAGAGAACTGCCATCTTAGTAATAGATGTAAAAATCTATGAACTATTTATGAAGGCTCTCCATCAGTAATACTTACAAATAACATCTATAGTAATAATTATCAATGAATAATAATCTCTAATAATCTATTAAGTTACCTAGAAACATAATCTATTTCTCTAGGTAGACCTTCTTCCTCTCAGCAACATTTTACAGTTTCTAGTGTAGAGGTCTTGGACACCTTTCATTAGATTTATTCCTAAGTATGCTATGTCGTAGGCAAATGCGAGCAGTAGATGACACAGGCTGTCTAGCAGGAATGACAGAATGAATTAAAGAAAGGGTTAAGGGGTGCCTGAGTGGCTCAGTCCGTTGAGCATCTGACTCTTGGTTTCGGCTCAGGTCGTGGTCTCAGGGTCCTGAGATCCAGCCCCATGTCAGGCTCTGCACTCAGGTCAGAGTCTGCTTAAGATTCTCTCTCTCCCTCTGCCCACCCCCCTGCCCCTGCCCAATAAATAAATAAAATCTTAAAAAAAAAAAAAAGAAGGAAAGAAAGGGTTAAGAGGATATAACAGTAGTTTGGGCGAGAAGTCTAGCTGAAGAAATAAATCAGGAGGATATCCAATGACAACAACCACTGACCTTTATGAAGACCGTGGTTTTGGAAGGTGATGGCATATAGGAAATGTCACCTTGGAACCACCAGGAGGGTGGAGAGCTGACAGTGTGCAGAACCCTCAAGTGAAAGACAAAGTTCAGAGTATTAGATGTAGCTGACTTCTAAATTCAGCTCGTATCGAAATAAGGCTCCATGTGGTCCAAACAAGTGGCTTCTGAAATGCCTTCTCCTGCAAGATGCCTTCTAAACAAAAGGTAGCCCTCTTCCCCTTAAGGCTACCGATGGCACAACTCAGGCGGGGTATCTGATGCTTGTACCAAGGATCTCAGAGCTCCTGGAAGCTTGGACACCACCACGCAATCCTTTTCAACTTATGTTTGGAAAATGGAAGGCCTCGTCTATGTAGAAAATCTATTTTTGCACTAAGAATCTGTGTATGTACTACATAGATGTTAATATACATACTCTTAGATTAATATGTGCCCGGATATGCCTATTTTAGATGAACATATGTATTAATAGGCATACCCTTACACAAAGTGTGCGTTAATATGCATATTGATACACATACTCTTAGATGAATGTATACATATTAGTACACATATTCTTCAGTGGGTGTGCGTGTATCACTTCAGATCATAACCACGGTGGGCCGAGCCAATTCATGTTTGTGGAGGACGATGGAACGAGGGAGGTAACCCCTAGTGAGGGAAAAAGAACCAACACTTAGTCAGCTCCTACGGTCTGCCAGGCCCTGTACTAACAAGACTCATGATTACACGGGAGAGCTCAACTCTGAACAATTACGTGTTTAAAACAGCACCAGCCAGCTAACAGTATCCCCTTTCCACAGATGAGGAACCAGGCTTGGACAAGTTCAATCATTCCCACCAGGCTCTAGCTGGTGGTAGAGACAAAAGCAGGTCCTGTGACAAGGAAATCTATGAAACACATGCTCTGCCTTACAGATCACCACAGCTTTATACTATATATATTTATATATACTTATATATACTATATATACATATATATATAGTGTGTGTGTGTGTATATATATATATATAGATATATCTATCTATCTATCTATCTATCTATCACCCAACAAGTTCATTTAGCCAATACCACGCCTACGGAATTTTTATTTTTATCCACCCCCATGGAAAAAGATGCAAATGAGTAGCATACCTGCATTTATATTTGATTACTTTCTAGTTAAAGCAAGTCATTAAACTGTTTACTCACATTTATGAGGACAGGATTTGAATTTTTATGTATTCTCGTTAAATAGGGAGCATTCTCCTAGCTCCGCGAGTGCTGTGGCAAGGAGACCTGAGCTCACCCACACGACTGCGAAGCCGGGGCACAGAGCCTTACGCACTCATTTCTGGCCGATTCGGGCAAGTTTCTGCTTGGTTGTGTACCACCAGCACGCATACAGGAAGCCTCCCTCCTTTACTTGACACCACAGGCAAGGAAAACAGGCTGCCGTGCGCCACGGGTTCCAACCGGTTGTAAAAAGCTGTCATCAGGGTGAAATTAATTGCCCCCCAAATCGTGAAAGTAATAGCATCCTTGGTAGCTATTCTTTATTGAGTCTCTTTATATATCAGGCAACCTGCTAAGCACTTTACAGATAGAATCTGTATTTTTTTTTCTTAAGGGAGTCTATTTCCTCTACCCAGAACATTTTCCATCTCCGCTGCTTCCCTCAACGCCCCCGTTCCTCAGTTGTCTCTCCCCTCCGGAAGACTTTCCTGACCTCAGGCTAGGGGAGATCCTTCCATCCGATTTTCCCGTAACTGCTCATGAGTTTCCCACTGCAATACCTTCCAGTCCCAACATTCAATTCACTTTATCATAATTCATACCCACCTGCCTTTCATTCCCATTAAACCATAGGCTCTGTGAGATCAGAGGCTCGATCTGTGTTACTAGATAACCATTTATAAAATAAATATTTTAGCATGCATGCCTATTTCGTGCCCCACCCTGGTTACTTGGTAGGTGCTTAATATTTGTCAACTGAATACGGTGGTTATGATGATCACCCCCAGTTCGTGGATGAAGAGCCTGTGGCTCAGCAAAGTTAAATCACCCAAGAGCTATTCAGCTACTACATGTCAGAGACAGACCTGGAAACCAGTATGTCTAAAAGCCTTTCCACCTATACTGCAGGGCCTCAAGAAACCGTCACCCTCTCCTAGGATCTCCAAATCTCTTCTTTATCATGAGTACATACATGTTTACAATATTACAAATATTATAATAATACAAAGTTACAATATTAATTAGAACTATAACTATTAACTATTCATAATTTTTTTCCTGGACTTCTGTTTTTCTAGGCAGGAAGGACCCAAAAGACTTACCTTTTCTTACCTCACTCCATTGGAAAACAAATATCATTCTGTCATTGTCTCCATCTCTCTTCAAGAATCATAACATTTTAAGTGGGAAGAGATGCTGTCCATATGCCCAATTTCCCAGTTCAGAGATGCAAATGACTTTCTGAAGCTCACCCAGGTCTTAATAGCAAGGGGAAAACTAGGGCCAAGTGCCTTGGTTCTTAAACGTTACCGTTCTCTTAGTGATCAGCTGGTCTGTACCGAGCTAAAATGAGAGTGTGTGTGTGTGTGTGTGTGTGTGTGTTACTGCTCCTTGTTCTAAGAAAAGGAGCAGCCATGGCAGGTGATGGAGGAGGGGACAGTGAAGCTGACGGTTTTCCTACAAGTGTCTGTTCCACCAAAGCACGCTCCTTTCCCTCTAGCTGGCCCAGGCTCATTGCTCCCATCTCTGTGTTTGCTCATCCCATCTCTACCTTCAGGGACACCATCCTTTGCTCTCTGCTAGCACCTCGTCCAAGCTCTGCTCCCAGTGCTCTCTATTACAGAGTCTGTCCTCTAGGACGCTTGTGGTTCACCTCCTCATTGCCCGCAGTACTGTGCACAATGTAAGACCCCCTCCATGAACTGAACACATCTGCCTGCCTGATACCATAGAAGACAGCTGCTAGATCTCCCCACATCTTGCAAGTGGATTTTGAAACAGAATTCCTGACAAATTCCGGGAAGACAAAAGGATGTTCTGTGCTAGGTGTTTTCACTCTAGGTGCTGGAATTACTCGATCACGCCTTATCCTATTGCTAAAATAAGCCATCAAAGGGATGACCAAACCATGATGTGTGAACTTAAAAGTGGGTTGAGAAAAGAAATTTCTTTGAGATTCCCTGGTTACTCCTCGGGTGAGGTTTGCATTCGATCGGCATCTTCTTCGTTCCCTCTATGATTTGGGGATGTCAGTCTGTCACCGAAACTCAGAAGTCAGCATTTTCAGTACAAAGAGTGTGGCCTCACTTTTTCGATATCTGCCATAAGGTCTGTGGCAGAGTCTTGCTGTCAAAACCTATGCTCTAGCAATTCAAGGCAGCAGAAACTCATTGCAGGTTGGAAAGCAGTCACTGTGCAACTCAAATAAAATTGTCTAAGATTCCAAACCAAGATGAGGTCACCCACGGTAGGTACGAACACTGACAGGAAAGGAACTCTGGTTTTATAAGGAGGGCAGCTTCTCTTATCAGCCAACAAAATATCTGGGATTTATTTTTTTTTAAGATTTTATTTATTTATTTGAGAGACAGAGAGGGAGAGTGAGAGGAAGCACAAGCAGGGGGAGCGGCAGAGGGGGAGGGAGAAGGAGACTCCCCGCTGAGCAGAGCTGGACATGGGGCTCGATCCCAGGACTCGGCGATCATGACCTGAGCTGAAGGCAGGCACTTAACCAATGAAAGATAACCAAGATCAATGTGCTTTGTACAGTAGCCATCAAACAAAAGAAGAATGAGTTTGTTTCTACATGGGAAGTCAGGCTTCCCACAATAAAAAACAACACTGTTTTCCCAATTCTCTGTTGCCCACAAAACACACGCGTTGGTTTGAAGCACAGCGATTCCCGTGCCTTCCTGCCAGACTTGGTGGTGCTCACTAGCTTTCTTTCAACTGCTTGAAAGTTCCACGCTTCTGGGGCGATTGGGTGGCTCAGTTGATTAAGCATCTGCCTTCAGCTCAAGTCATGATCTCAGGGTCCTGGGATCAAGCCCCACATGGGGCTCCTTGCTCAGCGGGGAGTCTGCTTCTCTCTGTCCCTCTGGCACCCCCCTGCTTGTGCACATGCTCTCTCTCTCTCTCAAATGAATAAATAAAAATCTTAAAAAGAAAAGAAAAGAAAATTCCATGCTTTCTCCCACCCCAGAGCCTTTGCACATGCCTCTTCCTCTTCCTGGAATGCTCTTCTTAGCTTATTCACGTTCCCAATTTTTATTCCCCTGGTCAATTCCTCCTTATTTATCAGATTTCCAGCTCTGTTCAAATGGCATGTAGTTTCGTAAGGATATCTACCCATCACTATCCCCCTCCAGTTACGCACTGGATTCAACCCAGGAGTTGGACACTCTTGTAGCAGCCTCTGCTCTTACTGCAGACAGTAACCACAGTAAGATACTCATAGTTACATATGTATCCATGCGATTATGTGATTAATTCTCCTCCCTATAGGGTGAACTTTTTTAGAGCATGGATGGGATATATTTTGCTTAAAATTGCTTTGCTCATGCCTAGCACAGTGTCTGGCACATAGTAGAGCCCAATAAACTATCTATTGAATGAGCCTTTGAATCCTTGCAGAGCACTGTCATATGTGAAGAACCCCTTCAAGAATCAACTGGTGAATGCAGTATTAAGACCTTCGTAGAGAAGTGGAGGCATTGAACCCCAAATCACCAGCTCCCATGCAAATTCACACCCCAACTCTGAATTTACCCAGAATTCCCAAGTCCAGCTTGGTGCATGCTTGGCCTCTCTCATTTCCTTCAGTGAGTTTAAACCAGAGTGTGCTCTGTGGCTTAATTTCCTCTCTTAAAAGCAGGTACTATAACAAAATAGCAAGAGCCATGGCTGAGTTCTAGAACAGCACACACTCGTCAGCCCCATCCTTGGAAGGCTAGCCACAGACATGGGGAGATTATTAACACAATAAACCATAATTCTGCAAATTTGTACTCAGGGACCTTTTTATTGCCTGGTTGGGGACTATTTAATCTATGGCTTGACTCCTTGCTTACTGGATTACTTGGTTACTAAGTAACCAGGTAATTGACACATGAACCACAAGGATTTACAAAAGATGCTGTATCCAATATTAATTTTTATGAACTTAGTAAAAACTCCAGTTACATATTTAGAGTTTTAAATGAAGTTTATGGCATTTTAATATCCACATTCCATATCATAACCAATTTCCTAACAGGTTTAGGTTTTCTCGTAATACTGGCTCTGAGAAAGCTTTTTGGAATGTTTGCCTTTATTGATCATTTTTTTATAACTCTCTGGTACCACATAACTGATTCTAAAATTAAAATACCTGAAAATGTTTCCACGAAGCACATACATACTCTAGGCCTTGTTCTCCTGTGAAATTTTCATCTATGGTATGGTGAAAGGGGTTTTAAATTTGGCACTGGAGACCTGTTGTTGAATTCCTTCTTCACCATTTGCTGTGTGACCTGGCTCTACCATGTAATCTCTGAGCTTCCGTCCCCCTACAAGTGGCAATAATTCTTTAATTTTCGGGGAAGTACTGTGGATTAAATGAAATAACAAGTGAAGGAATTGTATAACCTGTAAAATATTTTATTAATAATACAAAAGTTTTATTAATAATATTATAAATGTTTTATTATATAAATGTTTTATTATTAATAATATTACCAACGTTTTATTATACAAGGGTTTTATTACTAATAATAATAATGTGGAAATGTTCTATTATTCTTATTAAAGCATTCTTACATTTTTGTCTTTGATTCCATATATACCATGATTCCAATAACAGCCTTATAACTACTTTAACGTAGATGCCGACCTTTTAAAATATAGTTTTGTTCAAGGGCCTTCTTTCAGACCCTGATTTGGAATCCACTAAGAGTGAGAAGTGCCAGTCTTACTAGTTTTTGACTTCACTATGTTCAAACTTGGCCTTGGCCAGTGGGATTTTAATCATGTTGCAGACCATCCCCAAATAAGCCAGGCAGGGAGACATGTCTTCACTGTCTTAGGGGCGGTGCAGAGATGCTGGGCAGCCACTCTGGGATTGCTCCTTTCCCAATGCTGGGACAGAACACCTCCGGGACACTGGTCAGAGTGCCCAGTTCTCTAGAGCCTCAGGCTTCCCCTTGCCACTCTGTTAGTTTTAAACTAACACAAGGACATCTGTTAGCAGGAATCAGAGAGAAGGAAGCTTGGGATTTTAAAAGCGTCAGTTCACCCCAAGCTCATGTTTGTATCTACAAATTGGATTTTCCTTGGCCCAAGTACCCAACTCCATACCTATTCCTTCCTGGAAGGAGGCAGAAGTTAAGCTATGTGACCTTTTGGTACCTCCAGTAAATAATGCCCTTTCAGAGGGCTCTTTGCCGACATAAGCTGAATAGTTTTGCAGCTCTCTAAGGTGGACTGGAACTTATTAGAAGAACTTATTAGACCTCCCCATCTCCCGATTCTCCCGTGCATTATAAAAAGCAAATGAGAGCTAACATTTGTATGGATTGTACCTCTTTATAAGTGAGGTATGTTTATTTCATTTCTTTCTCTTCTAATAATCCCCCAAAGGGGACATCATCTAGATGGAATCCCAAGGTTAGGAGAGGTTAAGTGGCTGGCCAGAGTTCACAGAGCCTAGTGTGGGCAGAACCAGGGCTTGATGGGGGTCTTTATGCCATTCTTCTTTCTACTCTACCCCTGCAAACTTTGAAATTATGCTCATTTCCTGTCCTGTTAATTTCGACTCAGTATCACACTTTTCCCAGACAAACCCTCCCCAAAACCACACCCTTACAGTCTTTACTAGCATGAAGTCCTACATAATACCTGGGTTTAGATTCTTTTCTTTTCTCTTTCCAAACCTAACTGAAAATATCTGGCTAAAACCTGGCTGCAATTTAATCTGTAATGAGCCCCGGCAGTCCTTCATCTGCCTCCCTTCTTCTGTGACAAAGGAGCTTCACACAATAAAGCATTTTTTTTTTCTAAATAGAGTAATTGCACTACAGTGCAGCCGCCTGTACAGAGCAACTCTACTGCAGAGTTAAACCCCATCCCCATTTCACGTTCACCTACTATTTTAGAAGTTCATACAACGCCCGAGCAAAACGTCCTCTCTGGGAAAGGCTGACAGAAGAAAGGGGGTTTCAGGTTAGAAGAGAAAAGCAGAGACAGATTCTTCGAGACACATCTTAGTTTGAACACCGACAGACAATATTGCAGCACATAAAGTCAGAGCGGTCTGACTTAGCCACATCGATTCTTCCAAACTGATTTTAAAAATTACCCGATGAGCAGTGTGTAGGAAGAATGCCCTTAAACAGAGCTTTTATGCCAGCGCATCTCATTTGCTGGGGGGAGAAACATCCTTCCTTCACCTCCTCTTCCAGCTGCTCTGCACTATTAATACCATTTGAAGGATGGAGCACATTATGAGCATGAAAAGCAGAGGGAAGAGAATGAGGTGCCCCTGATTCACCTTGGCACTTTGTGAAGAATAAAGGCCTCTTCCTGAACAATGTCCCTTCCAAGCAATGCCCCGCCTCCCCCCAGAGAAGTACTTGAACCTTGAGTCTCTGGTGAAACAGGTGCCCTGGTCGTGGGAGAGAAGTGAGGTATCCCTGAAAGAGACCTCTGCAGTTCAGGGTCACGTGTGAGTCTCTGGGAGGGATTCCTATCCAGTGAGCTGACCTTGCTCTTGGGGGCACTCAGGCCCGCCCAGGAGCGTTCACCCCCCACGCCCTTCCAGCAGCCGCAATAACAGATGAGCTAAATAATAGGTAACACATGTAGGAGCTTTTATAGTTTACAAAGTGCTTTTACATAGTCATTACGAGGCAGGGCCTCTCCGACAGAGAGGCCAGTCCCCTTCTGATATTTGAGGCGCCCACTGTATTTTAGAAAGTATACATTCTAAAATGGATATCTTTTTGTTTTTCATGTTTACACAAACAAGTTAGCGCTGTAGCACACCCACACACAACACCATGCAATCCTTTCTGACTGTGCCATTGAGAAGATAATTACAGAATATGAAAAATAATCAGTTACAAGGTTTTATAGGGAGTACGGTTCGGTGTAGGGCATGAGGGTACCCTCGTAAGCTCGCTGGCTTTTTCTTTCCGGTCTCTGAGCATATATCTCTGTGACTGTGGATATACATTTGAGAACTTTCAGGAATGCAAGGCCAGGCACCACCGAACAGGTCTCTTGTTCCCATTGTGATAGGCCAATTCCAAGACGGCCATCGGTCTGTGGCACCAGGAAGAACTCCCTGCTCTGCTGAACTTCACAGATCCCGTTTCAGGGACATACTCATATCTAATATTCTTAAATAGACAGGCTCATGCCTCGAAAGGGAGAGTCTTCTAAGCAGAAGTATGTTATGAATGGCTTAATAAGCTCTCTGATGGAGTGATAGCCACGAATAGTGGAAAGACCTGATCTCTTGTGCGGAGTGTCCTTTTCAGAGGGACTCTTGATACCTTGGACTTTGCACAACATCTTATATGATTTGGTCATAGGGTCGTAAGTTGAGAAATCATAGCGGTGCCCTCAACCTTCACCTTCTGAGAAAATCACCCTTTGGATTTAATCACACTATTGTCAATTGAGGCATCAAATAATCCAGGTAGCAATCAGAGCCAGTTTTCCCTCTCAAAGATAGACACAACTTAATAAAATGCTCTAGTGAGTGGCTGAGATCAGTTTTTTTTTTTTTTTTTTAAGAGTCAAGAATCCTGAAGTTCCCTATAGAATTCAGACCATTGCTTTGTCTTATCAGTTACTATACTTTGGCTGTGAGTCAAAGAAATCTTTTCTCAAACTACCTTAAACAGAAAGGAAGTTTGTTATCTCATTTCATAGGCAGTCTGGAGGTAAAGTGAGCTACCATCCAAGCACAATTAGGGCTCTTGCTCTGTTCTTCTGCTGTTTTCTGGGCACTGCCTTCTTCTGTGTTCCAGCTTGGAGGTGGGAGTTAATTCAGCCGGTCGTTGGCATTTCTGCACATCTTGCAAGCAGAGGTGCTCACTGCCCTTGTTCTGGACTAAGCTTATTTTAAAAAAAGAAGTGTGTATAGTGAATAGCTTTGGAAGATAGATAGTATCTCCCTCTGGAGCAGAGGACAGGCAGGCTAACCATCCACTGTAAAAGATACAGGTTCCCTAAGCTCAGAATTCCTGGCATACACATGAGCTGCTCAGCCATTTTTGCACTGGCCGGAAGGAATCCGGGTTGGGGACCAGATACAAACATGGTCATGCTCCAGATGTTCACTGTGCCATGACTAATAAAATCTTCTGTTTCTGACCCAGGCAGGAGTCTTGTGTCATCTTCCAGCATCTATGAAACTGTGGTAGTCTCATTTTTCAGCTTGCCAATGGGGTAAAATATCAGACTCTTCCTAACACACGTGTAATCCCAAGTGGCTCTGCTTGGGCATAGCATGACCGCCATGAGCACTGGGGTAACAGGCTTTCCTATTTAGGGTTTATAAAAAAGAGAGAAAATCTCTCCCTTAATTGTAGAATAGTAACCCTAGCCTTCATCCTGATTGGGTCAGTATAGCTCTGAGTGGGTCAGTACTGCTCAGGAGTCTGTCACAGGAACAAAACAGTCGCAGGGAGAAAGGGAGGAGCTCACGGCTTAAGCCTGGGATCCAGAACTGATCATTGCCAAAGTCAGGGGCTCTTCAGTCACGTGGCAGGTGTAAGGACTGAAGAAAATCTGGATTCCGGTAGGATATAGGAAGAAGTAACGGACGCTGGCAACCCAGCGTCTTCTATCTACAGAGGAGTTGTGACCGAGGTACCCATTCGCTATGTACTTCTGCTTTCCATTTAACCCGGGCTTTAGGAAATTTATTAACGCAAGCTCTCTCCTACCAGCATCAATGGGGCTCTGCCGGTTGCCCTTTCTAGCTGCTCATATTTCAAGCCACTGGCTATGAGTTTAGACATGAAGGGATCTGGTTCAGATCATAAATGTTATACAAATCAACCAGTATGGATTAAATGCTGCCACAGTCTATAACTGGTGAATGAGGGTCACGATTTCAGGCTGGTTAATAGGCTCTAATACATTAAATAGGTTTATGAAACCATAGGCCAAAGGCATTCATCTAAGTGTGAAATTGTATATGGTCTTGTGGAAAAGCAGCAAGTCACAAACAATTCTGCCTTCTGCTCACAGAGCAAGGTTGGAATGAAAACTGAATGCTGACTCAGGTGGTCGTGCTTCTTGGGGACAGAGTTATACCGGCCTTTGGTGGGACCCACTTATTTCACAGGGGATACGGGGGCTTGTGCTGGTGAATATTGAAATGATTTACCCATACTGAGGGTCACCGGACTTTGGGCCACTGCTCTTCTCTTATCCCCAAACAATGACTAGTATGTACTTGAGTGAGGTTGCTCATAATGAGTCCCCCCATCGGCTTTTTGGAGAGAAAAATAGCTGTATAAACCCACGTCTTCCTGCCACAATTGGCCAGTTGACTCAAAAAAGCATTCTTTCTGCCACTGGACCGTACTGGAGCTTGAAGATGAAACTCAATGCCCAGAAACATCCCAGCTATGTCATCTCCTCTCTGGAGGACCTCGGAGATGTTACTTCACTTCTCTGAGCTTACTCTGTTATTGTCCCTCAGATCATTGATATACATCACAGGTTGCTGTGAGTATTAAATAAGACAGTGTTTATAAAAGAAAAATCTCTTAAAATCATGCTTGGCACGTAGAGACCCCATAAATGTTAGTTACTATTGAATTATACTCAGAAAGTATATTCATAGGCAAGACAGTTTTGTAATCAAACTCAGCACTTGTTTTTATTTTTAATTGAGATGCTGTAAAATGTACACTCCTATCCCTTCCTTCAGCAAAATTGCCTCTTCGAATTATTCTGTAGCCCTGAAAAAGACTTTATCTGTTTTTTGTATCTGGAGGTCACTTCGTAATAATAATAACAGTTGATTATAAATGTACTATGAATAGTAGGCAGAATAAAGGCACCCAAAGATATCTCCTTCCTAATCCCTGCAACTCTGAATGTTTCCTTAATGGCAAAGGGATTTTGCAGATGTGATCGAGGACCTTGAAAGGGGGAGAATATCCTGGATTGTCCATGTGGGCCCAGTCTGATCATGTAGGTCTATAAAATCAGATATCCTTGGGGCGCCTGGGTGGCTCATTCAGTTCAGCATCTGCCTTCAGCTCAGGTCATGATCCTGGGGTCCTGATATCGAGCCCTGTGTCGGGCTTCCCACTCAGCGGGGAGTCTGCTTCCCTTTCTGCCCCTATCCTCGCTTGTGCTCTCTCTGTCTCTCTCAAATGAATAAATAAAAGCTTTAAAAAAAAATAAAATCGGATATCCTCTCCCAGCTCTTGTCAGAGGGAGATAGGACCATGAAAGCGTGGTCAGAGAGAGGCCATGTTGCTGCTTTGGCGATGATGGAACTGGGTATGAGCCGGGATGCAGGCAGCCCCTAGAAGCTGGAAAAGACAAGGCAGCTCATTCTCTGCTGACAGACAGGCACACAGCCCCACAAAAGCTTAATTCTAACTCAGGATCACACTTCCACTCTATGGAATGTAAGATAATACATTTGTGCGGTCTCAAGCCACTAAGTGTGTGGTCATGTGTTACAGCAGCAGAAGAAAACTATTATACTGTGAAATAGGCCTTGTTCTAAATGCTTAACACATTTTGCCTCATGCAATTTCACACAGACTCTCTAAGGTAAGTCCTATAGAAAATTAATACTTCGATTTAAGGAAGTTGCTCAAGATCTCACAGCTAAAGTAAGAGCTTGCCCTCCTTCCAGAGCCCACCTACTACAGCCTATACTGTTGCTCAAAGTCACCTTCCAGCCTTACTATCTAACCCCCTGCAAAACTCAGTAGTTAGAGTAATTCATTAAATAACTGAAAACTCTGAATAAACGAACTCATGGCGTTGCCTCTGCCTCCCTGTTTGCACGGGCCATGGATAGAACTCACCGGCTTTGCCTAGTCTCCATCTTTTCTTGGCTCTTTCAAAAGCTGTAGCAACTGTGGTGGAATTTCTTGAGTTACGGTTGGCCACCTACCTTAATGGGGCACTTTAACGGAGAACCTCTCACCTCAAAGACAGGGCACTGCCATCAATGGGGCTCAGAGCTGTGGTTTCGGCCACCTATCTCGCGATTTGCAATGGAGGTTTCTGGGCATATCTACCTTCAGCTCTTACAATTCGTCGGAATGTTTAGCAAAATTCCACCAAGTTCCTGAAGCTCCTAGGCATCCTTGAGACCTTTACATTTTTTCACTGTTACAGTTTGATTTTTATTTTTGCCTTTTATTCCTGGCAACTTCATTACCCTGGAAGGCTCCCAGCCTCCTCCCCAACCAGCCCAAGAGAGTTTCTCCTCCTGTCTCATGCCTGTCTTTACTGGGGAGCAATTACATTGCTCTAAGCCATTCAGCTGACAACTACCCGCTGCTGCCTCTGCTCACTTGTTTCTTCTTTTCTTTTCTTCCTTCCTTTTCCTTTTCTTCCTTCCTTTCTTTTCTTTTCTTTCTTTCTTTTTTCTTTCTTTCTTTCTTTTTTCTTTCTTCTTTCTTCTTTCTTCCTTCCTTCCTCCCTCCCTTTCTTTCTCTCTTTCTCTTTCTTTCTTTCTTTCTTTCTTTCTTTCTTTCTTTCTTTCTTTCTTTCTTTCTTTCTTTCTTTCCTGAGTTAAAACTCATTTTTTCTTAATCTTTCAAGCCTCCCTCCTGCTTCCCCACCAAACTAGACAAGCTTTCTAAAAGCAAGGATGACGGTGTGCTGGGCAGATAGCAGAAGATCACCTGCCCATTAATTATTTCATGTAGGAACGGGCCCTGTAGATTAATCATCACACAATTGCAGGACATTGAAAGAAGAGACAGTCTAATCCCAGATCCCTGCTTTCGAGTTGAAGCTTTGGAGGCAGAGCAGTGGATGTGAGATTTGTGGGGGGGCGGGGGGGCCTCCCCCTTCCCACCTCAGGGCCCTGTGTTGCTCTAAAATACCAGTAGCCACATGGTCAGGCTTGCCACACTCCATGCCTTCATCACTCTTGCATTTCTGACATCCTCCCTCTCCATCTGCTGGTTCTTCCAGAATGACAGGTTTTTCAGGAGCACCTGCCCAATTGCTCAGGCAAGGCCCAGAGTAGGATTTGCCATATCCTAAGTGAGTTGAGAGTTCCAAAATGTTTGTTTTATAAAATGGAGACTCCATTCTACTTCATATCGACTTCCTCACCCATCAATCATGTTTTCTGGTAACAGCATCACGGGGGGAATGTGATTTGGTTATACACAGAGGTGATTAAGTGTCTGAACCTCTAGACTTCATTGGGGGGATTTTGTTATGGCAAATGCTTACTTAATGACTAACTCATTCTTTGTTTTTTAACCACCTGAGCCGTGGTACTGCCAGTGAGCAAAGGCATTACCCACGTGGGCTACTGGGCTGAGACAAAACATAGAAAACATGGGAAAGAAAAGTGCAAACGAAGAGGAGGGAAGGAGATTCATAAGGAGAGTGAGGTGGGGGGGGGCTAGCTGGGGGAGGAGGGCACAAACTATGGAAAAGGGAAGCATTAAGTGGTAGAGGAGAGAGAGGAAAAGGGGAAGGGGGCAGAACGGGGAAGAGTCTGAATGTGATGAGCAAGGAGGAGAGAGAACTGCAGAACAAGAGGCTTTTTTGGAGACAGGAAAATTAATGGGGATGAAAGTGAAGAAAGGCACAGCACAGAGAGTCTAACTCATCCTTCCTGCTAAAGCCTCCCCTTCCTGGTCACTCAAACCTTCCTCATTCAGAAGCCATTGCCCCAGGGGACCTGGGTGGCCCAGTCCCTTAAGTGTCTGCCTTCAGCTCAGGTCTAGCTCCCAGGGTCCTAAGAGTGAGCCCCTCATCAGGCTCATTCCTCAGCAGGGAGTCTGCTTCTCCCTTTCCCTCAGCCCCGCCCCCCCAACTTGTGCGCACGCGTGCGCGCGCTCTCTCTCTCTCTCTCTGTCAAATAAACAAATAAAATCTTTTTTTTTTTTTTAAAGGAGAATCCAGGGGGCCTGGGTGGCTCAGTCGTTAGGTATCTGCCTTTGGCTCTGGTCATGATCCCAGGATCCTGGGATGGAGCCCCGCATCGGGCTCCCTGCTCAGCAAGAAGCCTGCTTCTCCCTCTCCCACTCCCCCTGCTTGTGTTCCCTCTTTTGCTGTGTCTCTCTCTGTCAAATAAATAAAATCTTAAAACAAATGAAAAAAAAAAGAGAGAGAGAGAGAGAGAGAAGCCATTACCCCAAGTCCAGAGTCCTGGAGAAGTGAGATGATGTCAGAGAGAACACCGGGGGACATTTCCAAGCGATCACTTGACCTGTTATACCGTATCCCTAATGAAAGGAGCTGCCTTGTGACCATCTATAATGACAATGTTTTAAACAAGCAGTCTAACATTCAAAACAATCAAAAAGCAGTTTAAGGACTCACAAAAGCCTCTTGAAAAGGGAATCACACTGTAGGACTCACAAAAGCCTCTTGAAAAGGGAATCGCACTGTAGGACATTCATCCGGCCAATCACCCTAAACTCCCTCTTCATCCTCCAGTCTGGTGAGGGTGGAGTCCCACTTAGCCTCGAAGGTCTTCTGGTCTCCCTCCTCTGTCTCCTCCAAGTGAGTCTTATTCTCTGTCTGCCTCTCTGTGCTCTCCACACCTGCTTTCTGACACCACCTGGCCCGGAGCAGGTATCCAGGAATAGTTGCTAAGTGAAAAAAAAAAATAACAACCATACAATAATAGCTAGCCTGTATTGGCCTCCATTTTGTATTATGTAAGTCAATTAACCTCTTGGACCTTCTTTACACTATCCCCTACCCTCCTTATCCAGGTCCAGATGTACACATGGAAGCACTAGAAATTAACAGGTGAATGCTGACACACGTCCCAAAGGCTGAGAAACAGGCATGTGGGGAGGTCTGGGAGTAAGTTGAGTGATAAGACAGGACAGCTCAGAGGGTCTATCTGAGACTTCCATTCTATGGAAACTACACCAGGAGATGCAAGTTGACCCTCCACAGACATCACAAAGGCACCAAGGTCTTTGAGCATTCAGACTTAAGATGTTCACATCTTAAAACAAAGACAATAAAGCAAAGCAAAACAAAACAAAACCCCTGCAGTTTGGAGGCTTTTTCTAAATAAATGTCCTTCCCTGGGAGGTTTCTCACCCTGGAGGCCTAGCTGCAGAAGCCATAGGCCTCAGGAGGAGTCAAGGGGGCTGGTGGGATGTGGAGCAGTGGGAACAGGGAAGGAGGGAGGGATTTCAGCAGATGGGAAAGTACAGACCACTTTGTCCTCCCCCCCCTGCAAAAAAACCACACTGAAGTCTTGCTTGAGAAATGACCCACTCAGCAGCCTAGTATTGAGACCATGTCCCCAGATAGGATGCGAGTCTAGGGTGGCTGCTTGGGAGAAAACCTTTAGTGGCTGCTCACACCAACAGTCAATGGAGGAGCTCTGAGACGTAAGGAGAGCAGATCACCCCCCAGCACAGAGTCATTCTTTCCGATCCTTACCCTCACCTCTAGGCATTCCTATTGTTCTCATTGGGAAAACAGGAGTGTGGGGACCCAGAAAATGTGTCATCTTCCCCATAGAAGAATGGGTTTCAGTTTTCATTTCTTCAAAGAAAAGGTTGTCCTTGGAGTTAGAGAAAGCAGTATGGTCAGACGCTGTGTCCCTCAGATGAGGGTCTGCTTACACAGTGGGCACAGCATACGGTTGGGTCAGACGATTTAGAGTCATGCTGGTGTGAATGCCTGGGCACGGAGCAGGTGGCTTAGTTCTTTGAACCTCAGTTCTCACATCTGAGAAATGGGTTATCATCCAGCTTATAGGGCTGTTACAACAGCACATAAAAAGTTTAGCCCACAGACATAGCTCAATATTTGCTAGCTGTTATTGTTATGGTCATTATTTACTCACTTAGCAAATATTAATAAGCACCTGCTAGGGGCCAGGCAGTGTCACAACTACGAGTATCAGCCCACTGTCAGGCCCGCAGACCGAGACGTATATTTTACAAGCTTTCTAAATCCTCCTCCTGCAAGCACAGCCAGCTCCTCTTTTTCTCTGTTTCTTCTTCTTTTCCCTCTCTCTGTTCCTTTGTGTCTTTCTCCCTCCTCCCCACCCCTACTCCTCTCCTTCCTTTACCCTTCTCCGTCATTTTTCTCCTTTTCATCAGCTCCCTCCTTAAACCTGCATGCATCCAATAGAGGCCAAACCTAAAGGCCACTAGGCAGTGATTTCTACTAAATAGCAGGCATTTGCTGAGCACCTACTGTGTGCTAGCCCTAGTGTTGCGGGTGGGGTCAAGACCCTCGGGCTAGCGGAGGAGACCGATTCTGTACCCAGGGTGATTTGAATTTCCCTGATGGCTAATGATTTTGAACATTTTTTCATGTGTCTGTTAGCCATTTGTATGGTC